>NC_081565.1:19904745-19935085 GCF_022355385.1 Mustela nigripes | reverse complement strand
AAAAAAAAAAAAAAAAAAAAAAACTCCCTCTCCCTCTACCCCTTCCTCTCTTTTTCTCTCTTTCCCTCAAAGTAAATTAATTAATTAATTAAAAAAAAAAAAACCCTACCATAGATTCCTAGGATCTTGATAAGTCTAGCCTGGAGCCTGAGAATCTATAATTATAAGAAGCCACAGAAGTATTTTGGTGATTAGCCTGGTTTGGAAGCTATGAATTTAGGCAGCTTCGGTAGCCAGTGTGAACTCCCTTAACATGAAGGTCTTTGCTGAGTTTACTCTGATTCTCTGGCCTTTCCCTAGCATGGCAGGTAGCCCCTGCCTTCAGGAGTGGGCTTTGCCCTGGTAGAACCAGATGAAAGTCCTGCCTAGCTGGTGGTTTACCCCGAGCACAAACATTTAAAGGGAGCTAAATTTCCAGGATTTTTGGAATTCTAAAGAGACAAAATTGTTTTCCTTCCAGGGAGAGTATTGTTGAGGTTTATGTATTGTGTGTGTGTGTGTGTGCGTGTGTGTGTCTATACACGCATGCGCAAGTATATATCTACCACCTTGTCCCCCAGTAAGAGACACGTTCAAGTAACATTATTAGTTGGCCACATGCTGCCTTCTAAGGAGGTGTTCTGGCTGCAGAAAAGGGGAGAATGTAAACCGGGCCTAGAACCTAGCTCCTCCAGAGATGACAAGTGTGTTTTCTATAGAGCAGATGCCAGCCTGCTGCTTGGCATGTTGGAGAGTGGTGAGCGAGGCCCTGAACTGGAGGCTGTGACCAGCCCCGCCAGCTGCCCCTGGCTGGCTGTGCTGCTCAGAGCCTGGGCCAGGCCCTGGACTTAGCCAGGAAGCCCCTCCAACGACTTCTCAGGGGCTCATGACTTGCTGGTTGGGGGTCCTCAGCATTCATTGGCTTTCCTGTCATCTGGGGATCTGTTTGCTTGGGAGCATTCAGAAATTCTGTTTCTGGCCTATCGAGAGTCCTTTTGTTCTCTTTTCCAATTCTGTTCCATTTTTTAAAAAACCTTTTTATTTTGAAATGTAACTCACCGACAGAAAAGTGTCCCCCCAAATGACGTGCAGCTGAGTGCCTCATCACAAAGCAAATATCTGTGTGACTTTCACGGGGTAGGGGGTGGGCAGTCAAGATGGCCAATATCCAGAGACCTCGTGTTCAACATGCAGATTTTTTCTTTATCATTTAGTTCGAGATAGTTTCTAATTTTCATAGTCCTACTTTCTCAAGTATTTAAAAGATTTGGAAGTGTGTTTCTTAATTCCCCAACAGTGGGGATTTCCTGGTAATATGTTTATTCTTTGTTTTATATTTTGGTCAGTGGATATACTATGCATCCTTCCCCTCTTTTTTTTTTTTTCCTTAAAGATTTTATTTTTATTTATTTGACAGAGAGAGAGAGATCACAAGTAGGCAGAGAGGCAGGCAGAGAGAGAAGGGGAAGCAGGCTCCCTGCTGAGCAGAGAGCCCAATGTGGGGTTCGATCCCAGGACCCTGAGATCATGACCTGAGCTGAAGGCAAAGGATTAAGCCACTGAGCCACCCAGGGGCCCCCTCCTTTCCCTCCTTTGATGGCCCAAGATACGGTCAGTTTTTTATAAATGTTCTGTGTGTCCTTGAAAAGTTCTGCAGTGGTTGGGTGTAGTGTTCTTTGTATGTGTCAGATTTTGGTCAAGTTTGCTAATTATGTTGTCCAAATGTTCTACATCCTTGCTGATTCTGCCCTCCCCCATCTGTGCTATCAGTTACCAAGACAGTTGTGTTAAATTTCCTCCTGTGGTTGTACATGTGTCTTTTTGTCATTAGAGTTGTGTTTCTTTTATATATTTTGAAGTGCTAGAGCATACAAATTTACAACTGTTATCTTAGTAGTGAATTGAAACTTTTACTATTATGAAGCCTTCTCTTAATTTCTAGCGGAGAGAAAGTTTTCCTGACGTTAACATAGCCACCCAGCCTTCTTTTGATTAACAGTGAATCTTTTTCCATCTTATTTCTGTCAATCTTTCTGTTTCTTTATGTTCTGGGTGTACTGTGTCCCTTACAAATGCCATGAACAGAGTTGTTGTTCTGTTTGTTGGCGCAGACCTAGGATGATATCTTCCTTCAAAAAGATACTTGCTTCAGGAGCCTGGGTGGCTCTGTTGGTTGAGTGTCTGTCATGCTTGGGTCATGATCCCAGGGTCCTGGGATTGAACCCCGAATCCAGCTCCTTGCTCAGTGGGGAGCCTGCTTCTCCCTCTCCTTCTGCCTGTTTCTCTGCCTGCTTATGCTCTCTCTCTCTCTCTCTCTTTCTCTGTCAGATAGATAAGTAAAATCTTCAAAATTTATTTAAAAAAAGATATTTGCTTCTGTTAGGTGCCTGAAGTCACTAGTGTTCTGGAATAATCCTAACGTTAGGGATTGGGATTATTTGAGGTTGAGCTGCAGGCCCTTGAGGAACTGCATTTCATTGCGGCTCACATATTCCTGAGGAACAACCCTTGGGGGTTCCGATCCAAAAGGTCGGGACTCAGAAGGACCCCACTCTTGACAGGCCCTGGTCTCCAACTCCTGTTCCTCTTGCTCTGTGAGGCAGAGGGAAACTCTGCTCAGCCTCTCAGCTTCTCCGTCATCTCTCTGGAATTTGAAAACACCCCAAGGAGAGAATTAGCCCAGGAAAACATTAAACTTCATTCCATGAACCTCCTTCTCCCGAGATCCTGCTCTGTAGCGCCTCTCTGTCTTGTTGTATCTCCAAGAAGCTGCTTTTAAACATTATTTTTTTAACTTTTTAATTTTATTTATTTATTTGTCAGAGAGAGAGAGAGCACAAGCAGGGGGAGCAGCAGGCAGAGGGGGAAGCAGGCTCCCCGCTGAGCAAGGAGCCCAGTTCAGGACTCGATCCCAAGACCCTGGAATCATGACCTGAGATAAAGGCCGACGCTTAACCGACTGGACCACCCAGGCATCCCCACGAAGCTGCTTTTAAATATTTTGCCCAGCTCTTCTGGATTTCCTCAATGGGTCTGTCATCTCAGAAATAGAAAGTCCCCTATGCATGTTTTCTAATTTTTCTGAGTCGTTTTTTACTTTTTTCATCTCCTCTCCTTTCCTTCCACCCTTCCATCCTTTCTTCCCTTTTACTTCCCTCCATCCCTCTTTTTGTCCTATCAGTGGGAGTGCCTACTATTTGCCAGGCTCTCCAAGTACATTAGAGCTCAGTTTTACAAGAGCCCCCTCCCCCGCAAATGGTATGATTCTTCTTCTTTCCATTGCACAGACGAAGAGACAGAGGAGCAGTGATTCAGCACCATCGGTGGTGGACCCAGGATCCAAGCCAGGTCTTACTGACTCCAAAACCCGTGCTTTGCTCATGGTTCCTTCTTGCTTCCAGCCTTGTGTTTTCCGTATTAGACTTGTTCTGCTGGAAAACTTTGGTAGTGAAAAAAATAACACACTGTAAGACATGATGAAAATAAATCACTGACTTCGTGGTGTGGCTTCAAGCCATCGGTAAGGATGTCATAGGGGCTCATCATTATAAGATATGTAACTATGGAGAAAAAGTCTGTAATAATACGACATAGGTAAGGGTGGCGAGTCATTTATAAAATATAAAATATAAAGTGTGAAACCGACAATTTTGGAACTAAAATTACTATAATAAAATCTAAAGGGAGATTGTGAAAGGAAGAAGAATGTGAATTTTCTATATATTGTGGTACGGGACACATGAATATGTGTAAAAGAAAACCATTTGCTCTGCGAGTGAAGCATTTTCATGAACGTGCTGGGCTGTTGGTGAGTTAATGTGGGACAATTCCAGATTTTATAGTTGAATTGGTAACGAGTATGGTTTGAATCGATCAAAATTCTTTAGGGAGAACAATCAGGGACCTCACAAATGGAGGGCCTTTTGTTCCCTTAGTCATATTTATCTTAGAACCATATTTTCTTAACAATTTTAAAAATTGAAAAATTGTCCCAGAATTGAGATCAGGTTTATGTCCCCTGGCTGTAGAGGCAATATGGGGGTATATTAAGTAAAGCAAAGTATCCCAATACCTGTTGGCTTAAAAAAACCCAAAGATTTGGTATCTCCCCATTCCTGTGAGTCAGGGATTGGGGAATGGCTTTGCTGGCTGGATTTTACTCAGGGTCTCTGCTGCCAAGAGTTTAGCCGATGTATGCTGGCGAGAGCAACCTATTCCTGGAAGGAAAAGCAGCTTGGGAGGCCCCATTAATATCAGGTTGCAAAGGAAGTGGAGAATCAGAAGAGAAGAGTCACACTGACCCGCCATCATCTCCACCTCACCACTCAGCCCCCCACCTACCCAGCCTGGGCTCTGCAGGCCTCCTCCCGCCAGCAGGCACCAACATAAGCCAGGCTGTTTCTCCAAAGGGAACTCAAGATTCTCCCTCTTCAAAAGAACAGAAAGACCCCTGCAGCCTGCAGGGGGAGAAAGCAAAATTGGGAAACAGGTGTACCCCTCTTGGAGCCTCGGTCAGGCTCCCCTGTCGGTCAGGTGGTCCAGGATCCCAGAGAGAGGGGTGCCCAGCAGCTGGTTGTCTCCCTCCCTCTCTCCTGCACACACAGCTTTGAGGTACAGACTCGTCCCCACAAGTGCAGGGGAAATCTGTGAGTGCTGGTGGCCAGCCAGGCTCTGCAGAGATCCAGCTTCCTTTGTATGTTTGCCCTGACATCCTCCCCTTCCTGTGGCTTGCAACACATGACAGCTCCTAAGTGGGGAATTGCTTTTGAGGTGAACTGGGTTTTGGGATGACTACTCCTTCCTGCCAGCCAGGCAAGTCCCTCAGAGATGTATCTCCTGCACACCCCAGGGTGCCATGAGCTCCCTCTAGGACACACTTCTGCTGACCCCTGAGGCCAGCTGTGGTGGGCAGCCCCCGTCTTCTTGCTTCGTGTTCTGAGTGTGTCTCTCCCTGGCTGTGTCCTGAGAGTCTGAGTTCATCTTCCCGTGGCCCTCCACAGAGTAAGGTCTGCCAGATTGAATTTCTTTAGCCAGCTTCCATGCCCTTTTTTTCTGCAGGTCCCAGGAAGTCTGAATCCCCCTAGGTCCTGTGCCAATGGTGTCTTGGGGACATTTCATCGAACCTGCCCTCTTTTTGGTTTCCTCCTGGCTTCCGAAGCAAAGCTGTGGCCATGGTCCTGTGCCTGATGGCTTTCTGGGCTCCTGAAGCCCAGGGTGGCATTGGCAAATGCAGTGGTGTATATTAATGGCTCTGAAAGACCAGCTCAGAGTTATAGGCCAGAGTTCTGGAGTTGAGGCCAGCATTCTGGTCTCTCATTCTGGTCTGTCTTACCCATGTCACTCTGGGCCCAGGTCAAGTCACCTTCCATATCTGAGCATGACTGTTCTGCCTTCCAATTGAGGAGGTGGGACAAGATGACCCCAGGGCCCTGGAGATGCATTCATTGGATGGGATGGGCTAAGAGGGGAGGCAGAAGGGACAAGCGTGGTCAAGGGGGGTGGGGGGGAGGGGACACTTGTGTTTGCCCTTGTCTTTGAGCCCGCATATGGGCTGGGGGAGCGTGTGTCCCTTGAGGGGGGCGCTGAATCTGGTCTACCGGGCTTGGTTTCTCTGGCTCTCCCCCAGAGGGCCTGCATGGCAAGGCCTGCAAGGGGAGCTAGGCAGACTCCTCTGATTTCCGAGTCAGTCTTTGCTCCAGGCCCGTCCTGTGCTCCAGCTCCACTTTTGAGCCTTGCTCATGCTCCTGCCCTGGTGGTCACTGGGCTGCCAGTTCCTTGCCATTGGACACCCGGGCATTCAGATCTGTCCTTTCTGACTCGGCCCTGTGCAGGTCCTGCCTGGCTAATTTGTCAAGTGGAACTAGTGACCATTTGTGCTGGGTGATGTCTCCGTCCTGATTTCTTTTTTTTTTTTTTTAATTAATATCTAATGTATTATTGGTTTCAGAGGTTCAGGTCTGTGATTCATTGGTTTTATATAACCTAGTGCTCATTATATCACGTGCCCTCCTTATGTCCATCACCCAGGTAACCCATCCCTCCACCTCTCTCCCTTCCAGCAACCCTGTTTGTTTCCTATGACCAAGAGTCTCTTATGGTTTGTCTCCCTCTCTGGTCTTGTCTTATTTTTTTCCCTATGATCCTCTGTTTTGTTTCTTAAATTCCACATATCAGTGAGATCATATGATAATTGTCTTTCTCTGATTGACTTATTTTGTTTAGCGTAATACCCTCTAGTTCCATCCACATTGTTACAAACCGCAAGATTTTATTTCTTTCTTGATGGCTGAGTAATATTCCATGGTATATTCCATGGTATGTATGTATGTATGTATATACATATGTATATATACATACCACATCTTCTTTATCCATTCATCTGTTGATAGACATCTGGGCTCTTTCCATGTTTGGCTATTGGGGACATTGCTGCTATAAACTTTGGGGTGCATGTGCCCCTTCAGATCACTACATTTGTATCTTTGGAGTAAATACCCAGTAGTGTGATTGCTGGGTCGTAGGGTAGCCCTATTTTCAACTTTTTGAGGAACCTCCATGCTGTTTCCCAGAGTGGCTGCACCAGCTTGCATTCCCTCCAGTGGTGTGGGAGGGTTCCCTTTTCTCCGCATTCTCACCAACATCTGTTATTTCCCAACTTGTTGATTTGAGCCATTCTGACTGGTGTGAGGTGGTATCTCACTGTGGTTTTGACTTGTATTGCCCTGTCCATCCTGATTTCTGTGAACAGTCCATTGGGTAGATGATGGTGTCGTCACTGGCTCCTACAGCTATGGAAAGCCAGATATGTTTGGGCCAAAGCTGCCTTTGCACTGGTAATAGTTTCAGAAAAGATGTTTGGCATTAAACACAGTCGGCTTTGGGTTCATGAGATGGGATGACTGCTGGCCATTTTTGTCTGTTTCAAAACTTTCTCCTACCCCACACTGTGTCCGGCACATTTTTGGTAGATTTTTCAGGTCTAGAGGGCCCCAAAGTGGTAATTGTTCAGCTCTTGAGTTTATAATGCCACGGATTCTCTTGGCGCCCTTTATGCAAGGACCTCCTCACCCTCCAGCATTATCTGATCTAAACACAACTTGGCGAGTGCAGTAGCCCCTGTTATTAGCTCCACCTGGCAGCTGAGGAACAAGGTGGCTCTGAGAGCGAGGACAGTAGTCAGGGCTGGAACTGGAACAGGACTCCAGGGTTCTGAGATCTGTGTTCTGGGCAGCAGAACAGCAGGATGAAGAGCTGGACACGGGTTTGCTGGAGTCTGGGTTGCCTGAATTTGCAGTTTAAACTCCCCCAAAATGTGAAGAGCAAGTGGTTTCCAGGTTCCAGGGGTTGGTGAGCTGCTCAGAATTTCCCTCCTTTCTGTTCTCTGACCCCTGCCTGGCCTTCCTCCAGCCAGCAGCAATGCACAAGCCCCAGCCACAGTCCCAATTTCATGGGGCATGTCCAGAGATAAATAGTTGGGATGATGAAGGGATGTCTCACTGTGCCATGAGGAGTGGTGGAAGAAGAGAGCCCAGAGACTGACAGCAGAACCATGTCTGGCCAATAAAAGCTATCGAGAGGCCACTTCTGGTTCAATATAAGATGGAGTATTGAAAAATCAGAGTTATTGCAAAAGAGAAAGGGCTCCCATTACAGAAAGTGAGCTCCCCATCAGTAGAGGTAATCAAGCAGAGGCAGATGACTATAAGACAGGGTTGTCATGGATGCAAGGGCTTTCTGCTTGCTGTGTGTGGTTGCTGCAGGCTGGGAGGCCCTGCCCTATCCTCCTTGTCTCCCCAGTATTTGTCCACCAGGTGGATTGAGTTCAGTGGTTTCTTAAGGTCCCAGAAAGCGTCCACTGGAGTGAGGAAAAATTTTGAGCATGTCATTGAGGAAGAGGAGTATGATCCTTCTCTCTTCTGTCCTTGCTGAAGGGCCACTGGGCATCTGTGAGGATGGCTTGATGTTTTGTTTTGTTTTTATGTTGTCTTTGAAAAAATTAGAAAAACCAGGGGGAAAAACCAACTCTTTGTTCTTCACCTGCTTTCCAGCCCTGGTCCTTCTGTTATGAAGGACCCCTCCCTCCCACTCTTCCTCCTTTTTCTCCCCTCTTCCCTTCTTTTTTCATTTCCTCTTCATATTTTTAATTTAATTTGTATTTTTAAAATATTTTATTTATCAATAAATAAAGTGAGAGCAGAGGGAGGGGCAGAAGGAGAGAGAGAGAGAATCTCCAGCAGACTTCCCACTGAGCATGGAGCCAGACTCAGGGCTCCATCTCATGCAACATAATCGTGACCTGAGCCAAAATCTAGAGTTGGATGCTTAGCTGACTGAGACCCCCAGGCATGCCTCCTCTTCTTATTTTTTAATTATAGAAATGCTATAGTTCTTATAATTTGTATTGTTGAAACAACAAGTTAGATAGAATTAAATTCCTCTTGACTTCCCTTCCTCCAGTTCTAGACATGATCTCTGTTTTTCATTTGGTACCCTTTTACCACACACACACACACACACATAGAAATATATGTCATCTGTATTGTTCTGCAATTTTCTTGTTTCTCTTAAAAACTTAACACAGCGTTCCCTCTGCCAGGACATGCAGAATTCCCCCATTTAAAAAAAAAATACGGGGCACCTGGGTGGCTCAGTGGGTTAAAGCCTCTGCCTTCAGCTCGGGTCATGGTCTCAGAGTCCTGGGATCGAGCCCCACATCGGGCTCTCTGTTCAGCCAGGAGCCTGCTTCCTCCTCTCTCTCTTTGCCTGCCTCTCTGCCTCCTTGTGATCTCTCTGTCAAATAAATAAATAAAATATTTTTAAAAAATACTATTTTTTTAAAAAGATTTTATTTATTTATTTATTTATTTGAGAGAGAGAGAGAAAGAGCATTAGAAGGGGGAGAGTCAGAGGGAGAAGCAGACTCCCTGCCAAGCAGAGAGCATGATTTGGTACTTGATCGGGGAACTCCAGGATCATGACCTGAGCCAAAGGCAGTCGCTTAACCAACTGAGCCACACAGGCGTCCCTATGATGATGATGATGATGATGATGATGATTTGTAATAACACCTACCATTCCAAGCACAGCTAATGATGGCTCATTTAACCATTTTCATATTAACGGACTTTTCAGGTGTTTCCAATTTGTTCTTGTTTTAAACAGTGCTGGAGCTCCAGCCTTGAGCTCAGGCGTGTGGGTTTTTGTCTGTGATAGTTATGTCGAAGTAGAATTGCTGGGTTGAAGGACACGCACAATTGAATTCTGATAGATACTGCTACCAGAAATTTCCCTTTGTTATGCTTCCTCCCACAAGATTTGAGAGTACATGTTTTCTTACATTTTTAAACAATATTTGACATTATTCGTCTCTTTTTAAAAATACTTTATTTTATTATTATTTTTTAAGTGGTGTGGAGCCCAACACAGGGCCTGAACTCAATGGCCCTGGAGATCAAGACCTGAGCTGAGATCAAGAGTGGGACACCCCACTGACTGAGCCCCCCAGGCACCCCTAAAGATTTTATTTTTAAGTAATCACTACACCCAAGGTGGGGCTCAAACTTCCAACCCTGAGATCAAGAGTCACTGAACCAGCCAGGGGCCCCAACATGATCTTTAAATGATCTGCCAAGCAGATTAATAGAAAATGGTATTTTGTGGCCAATTTGCATGTCCCAGATCTCTGTGAGGTCGAGCATCATCTCGTACATTTATTGGCTGTTTTGTCTTCTCTGAATTTGCAGTTTATGACCTTTGTCTATTTTTCTATTGTGTTGTCTCATAACCTTGTTTATGATATCTTTAATTGTAGTAGACATTTAAAAACTGTATGGACTTAGAGTTGTCTATCTTTTCCCTTGGTGCCCCTGCATTTGTGCCTTGCTCAGAAGGCCTTTTCCAAGCTTATAAACACACTCAGAGGCCCTCCAGCATGTTCTAGTCCAGGGCTCCTCAACTTTTACTTCCTCCCCGGGGAGCTGGTTAAATTGCAGATTCTGATTCAGCATGCCTGGGATGGGGGCCCATGATTCTGCATTTCTACCTTCATCCAGATGCTTCTGATGCTGGAGGTTCTCAGACCACAGGTAGCATGGCTCTATGCCAGCTTTTCTTTTCTTTTCTTTATTTTTTTTTAAGATTTTATTTATTTATTTGACAGAGAGAGATCACAGTAGGCAGAGAGGCAAACAGAGAAAGAGAGAGGAGGAAGTAGGCTCCCTGCCAAACAGAGAACCCGATGCGGAAGTCAATGCCAGGACCCTGAGATCATGACCTGAGCTGAAGGCAGAGGCTTAACCCACTGAGCCACCCAGGCACCCCTATGCCAGCTTTTTTTAAGGGAGATCAGGATCCTGTGCAACGGTGGAGGCTGGTAGCATTGACTTTGACAGGTCTCTCTGCCCTGATCTCTTTTTTTTTTGCTTTTCCTCTGATTATTTGTTCCTTGTCCTTGTGTTGTTATTGCCTTTCCAGAACACAGCTAGCTGTCTGTCACAATGGTGGGCTTTCCCTGTCCTCCCCCTTGACCTCTTGGCTCCCATGGACTTCTGACCAAGGCCCAGGATCCTTAACTCTCCAATCTGGGCTTGTCTTGATGTGGATACAACAACTTTTGTAGCTGTCCAACAGAGAGAGTTCTGCCGCGTTAACCTGCGCTGCCCTGTAAAGTAGTGAACTCCCCATTACCAGAGGGGTGCAAGCCCAGAAGAGAGAACCACTGCGAGAGGTATTGCAGAAAGGACTCCTGATGTTGTGAAGAGGCTGCCCTAGGTGGCTTCTGGGCTCTCTTCCAACCCAGAGAGTGTTTAGGTCTCTGAATCACTTCACATGAACAAAAGAGCAGCCCTGTCACTGCTACCCTGTCTTTCACCCAACAAGGAGACGAAGTGAAGTTGCTTCTGTTGTTTCCTTAGGTCAGCTGAAGCTGTCAATTGACGCCCAGGACCGGGTTCTGCTGCTCCACAGTGAGTATCCAGGTGATGAAGGTGCCACCCAGAGGATTTTACACTTTACCTGTCCATTAATCATCTGTTTGTCCTTCCACTCAGTACACACGTAGTTCCTGAACTTCTGCCACAGCCTTTGTTGCCTGGACTCTTCTGTTTATCCCAGCAGGCCCTGCCTATCTCTCTAGCCTGCGTGGCTCTTGCTGTTAATATCTCCCTGTACCCCCTTTTCTGGCCAGTTACCTGTGCCCCCTTGAGGGCATCATGCTTGCCATGCCTCTGAGCCTCTGCTCCCAAGGTCTCTTGTGCCTGGAGTCGCATGCCCTCTTTTTGAATTCCTTTTGAAAAATAACTCTCCTTCCCTCTGATTTTGCAAGAAACATGCCTGCCTTCATCATCATTAAGACTCAGGAAGGAAGGCTCATTTTGCTTCACCTTTTCCCCTCCAGGAATCACCCCCGTGACCTACCTGAGTATGTTGTTTCCTCCTCTGTGTCCTTCTCACGGCCCTGACTACATGGGTTCTCTCTGAGTTGTCCCAGGAGTGCAGTGGGACAGCAGCCATGTCTGCTGCACCTGCATAGGGTCAGGAGGGGGTGGGGCAGGGAGACCCAGGGTTTCCTCAAGCCGGGAGCCTGCCCCCCTCCCTATGACCACGCCCTTGAGAGGAAGGATGCACACAGGAACCGTAGCTAGGACACCAGGCAGCATAGACCAGCAGGCGCCTGGGGTCCTCCGGTCCTGGCCTCCGGTGGGGGGGGTGACGTTCCCAAGGACCAGCAGAGGGGGTTTCTTTGTGGGCCAGAGCCGGACTCCAGCTGTGCAAACAGATTTTGCAAAATGCATCTTGGCCTCCACCACTTCATTTGTCCTGCACAGTTTGCTTTGGCTTCACCCCAGTCTTGGGCCTCTTCATCCCTTCCAGTCTGTTCTCTCTCTTCTTTGGCTTCTCAGGCTTCATGCCTCAGACTATGGGAGCCCCGTCCAAGCCAAACCCTCGGGCTCCATCCACACTGAACAGTAAAAAAATGCTGCCCTGTTTCTGCAGACCTCAGGCAAACAGGCGGGGCTTATGTCAGGATCAGGCCTTTGCCTCACCTGCCACCTGTCCCTTGCCTTTATTTATTATTATTTTTTTCTCTAGCAAATGTCCCTTGAGCAGATACTTGCTTGCCAGGCCCTCTCCTAAGCACTTTAGACACATTATTGCCTTTACGCAGCAGACCCACCATGTGGAGTGGATGTCGTGATCCCTAACCCATTATGATCACTCCCCCACTGAAAAACAGCGAATTCAGCTGCAGAGAGACAAAGCCGCTTGCTCAAGCTCTCCCATCTAGTAAGCAGTGGGACTGGCACTGGTGCTGGTCTGCAGACCCAGGGCCCGGGGCCCATCTCTGGACCTGGACTTTTGCCTGCCGTGCTATACCGTCCAGCAGCCCCAGTGCAGCAGATGCCTCAGGATGAGTTCTCTAGTCTTGTGTGGAGGAAGGAGCACTGGACCGGGAGTCAGGAGATAGGGATCCAAACCCGGCTCTGGCATTCCCATCGCTCTGATTGCTCTGTGACTTTGGGCAGGTTTCTCACTATTTCTGGGTCCCCTGATAGTCTCATCTTTCCTTTTAAATGAGGGGTTCAACTTGATAAATTTGAGGTTCTCTTTCAGCTGTAAGATTCAAGGAATCAAAAGGATCCTGCATTGTCTCAGTGAGAGTGCTGCCTGCATGTGGGGGATGGTGGGAATGGACTGGACCAGAGGGGGTTAATAACCAATGGCTCTCACACACATTAGGGGCTGGTGATAATCCTTCCCACCTAGCCACCTACCCCAACATTTTCATTCTTTCTTTAGTTATAGAAGGAAAAGGCCTGATGAGCAGAGACCCTGGCATCTGTGATCCCTACGTGAAGGTATTTGATGAGCTGGGGGGGTGTGTTTGGGTGGGGTGAGGGGTAGTGGGGAGCCATGTCACTAGACTGTGTCCCAGGGTCTCAGCACATCTGTGGGCCTGGGGCCATTCGAGGTGGCAGGGACCACCTCCTATTTTGGTCCTTAGGGATTAATTAGGTCCAGTGATGAGGCGCTGAGCTAGGATAGGCCCTTCCCTTAGTCTAGCTTGGTCCCTATGGCTTCCTACAAGAGCTGGACTCTTTTTTTTTAAGATTTTATTTTATTTATTTGACAGCTAGAGATCACAAGTAGGCAGAGAGGCAGGCAGAGAGAGGAGGAAGCAGGCTCGCTGCTGAGCAGAGAACCTGATGTGGGGCTTGATCCCAGGACCTGAGCTGAAGGCAGAGGCCTCAACCCACTGAGCCACCCAGGTGCCCCAAGAGCTGGACTCTTATGGGTGAGCTCGGTCATCCTCATGAATGTATGTGTGACAGAAATCCACAGATAATCCCAAGCCCTCTCATGAAAAGCAGTATTCTCACTCCTCTCCCCGGCAAAACCGGAAGCAAGATGGGTGGTGGAGGAGAGGGAGTGTCTCCGAGGCCTAAAAGATCCAAATGAGTGGGGCCCTTGCCATGAAGACAGAGGCCCTATAGGGCGGAGGGCCTACTTCCAGCCAGAGCCGAAGGCCAGCCACTTCCTAGAGTGTGGCAGCTGGGATATACCCCTCTTTTCTCTCCCAAAGTCCCCAGGCTGGTCAGAGGTCCCTGTCGGTGAGGACTTGGTCAGGAGCAGGGCAGGAGCAGCTCGAGGGCGAGAACATGGATTTGGGGCCTTAGTGGAGGCTGACCCGGAGCCTCTGGGGAAGGGAGCACTGAGCAGCTGCGGGGAACTCAGGAGAGAGACCAGTGCTGAGAGGAAGACCGGAGATGGCCGAAGTACACTCCATCTACGGCCAAGCCTGTGGCTGCCTTGGTGGTGTCACCCACCGCAGGGACCTTTCCCCACTCCCTGTCCCCGCCTCTGACTCTTGTGCCTCGGCAGTAGCTTCTGTTTGTCTCCTGGCCTCTGACGGAGGACAGCACCCTGTTCTCCTCCGCAGAGGCCGGTTTGAAGGACACCCGGGAAGCCTTTCCCCTGGGAGATGGGCAGAGTCAGCTGCTGGGCTTTGGTGTGTCAGAGGCCATGAGCCCTCTTCTCATGCTTGCTTTTCTCCAATTCAAGATTTCTCTGATCCCTGAAAATAACCGCCTTCGTCGCCAGAAGACACGGACCGTCCCAGACTGCAGAGAGCCGGTCTTCCGCGAGCACTTCTTCTTGTAAGAGTCTGGGGGCCTCGAGGGAAGAGGGAAGGAGTGTTTATCTGGAAACAGCTCTGTCTGTCAAATCTAGAAGTGGATCTGAGCAGAAAAACAGTGACTTCTGAAGGATGTCTGTGTTTTCCCATTCACTCGCGTCCTTGCGTCGCTGGCTCCGGGCCCAGCTGCGGGGTCCACGGTGATAAGGTACCACTTGGCTGGTTCTCACAACAAAGTGCCCAGCCTGAGGCTGGCAGCCCCTGACAAGTAGGCATTTTCCCACTGTGCCTCGGGCCAAGGCTTTTCCTTGGGTAGAAGAAATTTTCCAAGTGGAGGAATCCCTCTGCTTTGTAAAACTTGCTACCCTCCCCGGGCCTCAACTTCCATAGTTGTAAAACGGGCTGATGAGAGTACCGACCTCGGAAAGCTGACCTATGAATGAGACCATGTAATGCATGGTCAGCTGTTTAGTAGTAGTAGTAGTAGTAGTATTGTTATTATTTGTTCCCCCTCCCTGAACTCTGGGACCAATGGGAAGGAATGGCCGTTTGGTATTCTGTTTCTGAAAATGAAGTACACTTTTTTTTTTTTTTTAAAACTGATTTTGTTTATTGTAGAAAAATAGATCAGCAAAGAGAAGAAAAGAGAAAACCGTTTGAGTCCTACATGCCTCGGGTTATTTCTTTTTGGGTCTTTGATTTGTGTGGGTGTGTATGTGTGTGTGTGTGCAGGTGTTTACAAAAATGGGATTGTTCTATAACAGTGTGCGGTAAGCTCCCTTTTGTCCTGAACAAGGTGATGTAAGCTCTTCTGTGTGTGTGAATACTCACCTCCCACCCTGTTGGGAGTTTCTTTAACCAGCTCCTTATGGTTGTTTTAGTTATTTCTAAACTTTGCAGCAGTGATGGACTCTGGAGGTCCAGACCGGAGCTCGGCCCTACTAACACCCTGACCATCTGGTTTGCTTTGCAGTCCTGTCCAAGAGGAAGATGAACAGAAGCGCCTTCTGGTCACTGTGTGGAATAGGGCGGGTGACTCCAGGTGAGGGGAAGCGCTGAGCTGGAGGGGAGAGCCTGCCCTTGGCCTGCAGGTGGCAGACAGGCAGCCAGCAGGCAACAAGTTAAATCTTGTGAGATGACTGAGTAGTAGTGGCCATACTCAACCTGAGAGACTAGCTCTCCCTTGAGTCCCCATAGCATCAGACAATGCCGAGGACCATGTTACCAAGCAGTATTTGCTGTACCCTTGGTATCAACAAGGCACTGCGTTGGTCTCTGGGAACACCAGCTAGTCTGCCTGTGGATTCTGTTCTCAAGGTGCCCACTTGCAGGAAGGGATACTAGCTGCTGCGTAGGCACTGATTACAGTAACATATAAACAGGCTCAGTTCCATACGAGTAGAAGCTCCTAGAAAAATAGGCCCATTTCTTTCCTAGACATCACTATACTCAATACCTAGCACGTAGATGTTCTGTAAATATTGTTTGAATGGATACAAGGCTGAATGAGTAATAAGGACAGTAAGTATAGGAAGAGAGAAGTTCCTTGTGGGCCACTGTGATCAAGGAAGGCTTCACAAAAGAAATGGGATTGTGTACTCGGGGCAGAGATCAAGAATAAGACAAGGAGAGAAGGGGGTGCTGGGGTAGCTCAGTGGGTTAAAGCCTCTGCCTTCGGCTCAGGTCATGATCTCAGGGTCCTGGGATCGAGCCCCGCATCAGGCTCTCTGCTTAGCAGGGAGCCTGCTTCCTCCTCTCTCTCTCTCTGCCTGCCACTCTGCCTACTTGTCAGATCTGTCTGTAAAAAAAAAAAAAACTTAAAAAAAAAAAAAAAAAAAGACAAGGAGAGAAGGTTTTGCATGAGCAAAAGCAAGAGGCAGGGTTACGCACACTGGGCTCAGGCTGCTATGAGGAGGCTGCATGGCAGGTGCTGAGGTCTTTTGTGGGAGGAGCCAAACAGGCGGGTCTGGGGGCTGCCCAGGAGGTGGGAGGCCAGACGTGGTCCTTAGTGTGGGGTTTAGTCCAGCACAGGCAAAGAGTGTGGGGCGAGGGGGAGAATCGGCTGCCCGGCAGAGGGGTAAGAGCAGCTGGGCTGGGTGCCTTGCCTACCGTGAGCAGCAGGAGCTCTTCCCCTGGTGCAGCCAAAGGGATCTGGGGGACCCTGTGGTCATAGTTTTGTTGAACCATCATAGAACCAACTGGACAAATGCCTCAGTGAATGAACATCAGCTCCGTTCATCAGCTTAGACTGGGAAGATACTTTGGGGTTTGTTTTTTAGCATCTTACATGTTATAGCTGGTATGCTTTTTAAAATTGAGCCTTACTCAGCCTTCATAAGGAAAGATATTTCTTTTAATAGAGCATACTTTTTCTCATGGAAGTGATGGTGCTATAGACCTCATTCATTCAGCTGTCATTTCCTGGGTACCCACGTGACTACGTTGTTCTGGATGCTGGGGACACGTGGGGTCAATCAGAGACAATACTGCTCTGGTGAGGATCACTGATAGGGACTTAGAGGTGTGGGTGAAAAAGAGGACATCACATTGATAATAAGAACAACAGTTTATTGAGTGTTGACCACAAGCCAGGGGTTGACAGTATGTTATCTCATTTAATTCTTAACTCTTAAGAGGAGTAGGGTTTTGCCCGAGTTTTCAGAAGAGGAAATGGAAGGTAAGAAAGGGAGTCAGTTGCCCAAGGTCACATGGCCAGTAGGCAGTAGAGCTGGGCTGGGGATCCACGCACTTAGGCCCCAGAGTCTCACTCTCACTATACTGCCTCCTGGGGTGCATGCAGAAGGACAGAAGAAAGAACCAGCAGAGTATAGCGTGCAGGACAGGGCAGGAGTGGGGAAAGGTCTCCAAACTACCCAGTGTGGCAGGAGGGTCAAGTACAAAGTACGGACCGGTTAGAGATAAGATGAAGAGGTTGGTGTGAGCCAAATCAGATGATTCTGTGGTGTTCTTTGGCACCCTAAGGGGGGTGGTTCTCAGTCCTGGATTTGCATCAGATTCCCTGGGATGCTTGCAGAGAACACAGGTTCCCAGGGGCCACATCAGATGGATTCAGTCTGATCTTCATGGGCAGGGCTGAGAAATCTACGTTTATACAAGTTCTCGGGGGACCCTCATGCCGCCACCTTGGTGTTTGGAAAGTTGGCGGTGGAGAGATACTGAGGGGTGTTGAGCAGGGGAGAGGCAGGTGCGTGTTCTAGATCTGTCACCTGGTAGGGCTTTGGAAGGCTGGGGAGGAGTTAGGAGATCTTGGGGTGATCTGTGAGAGAGATGCTTTAGGGATGGAGGGGAGAGAAACAGACCTAGGCCAGATTTAGGAGATGAGCTTAATAGTACTTAGTGGTGGTTTGGCTGTGAGAGCAGCAGGTGAAGTCAGGAGTCATTCCCAAGCGAATCAGCATGCCATGGAGGGGAAGGGAACCAGCTTTGGGCCCCCTGGGAAGAAGGGGCTGGAGAGCAGCCAGATGGAGCTGTGGCGGTGGGGGGAGCCTTGCTGACACAGAGCCCAGAGGGAGAGAGGTCCATGCCAGGAATATGGGAGCCACAACCACCAAGGTGGTAGGTGAAGTAGGGGGGACTGCCCAGGATGTGAGTGACCAGGCTCAAGGGTGAGAATCCCATCTTGACAGGAAAACCTGAAGAAGACAGAGGAGGGCATCAGGGGAGCCCACAGGATGGAGGCAAGGAGGAGAGCAGGTGCTGGAGGTGGGCGCCATCCAGGGATCTGCCACAGTGGTCTGCCCTCCTGTGAGACCAGGGCGAGTCCAGCAGAGGGCAGTTCACGGTTTTTGGAAAAGAAAGTGAGGTTGCGGGGAAAGTGAGTCAGCGCCCAGCGGGGCAGCATGACAGAGGCCGTGTCTCCACTTGTTGCCTATTTTGGGAAAGTGAGATTCCTTATTAAACCAAACAGAGTGGAACTCGTGGTCATGGTCCCAACCCAAAGCTCAAGAGGGACAGAGCAGGCACAGGCAGGCCCACTGGGGGACAGATGGCCCCTCTGAAGCTGCCAGCGCCACAGAGGCCCCCTGGGCCATGGGGAGGCGTGGTGTTGATCCATCTCCAAGCCAGAAGGCCTCTAAGCTGGGGGAGGCAGACCGAGCAATTGCAGGAAACTTCTGCCCTGCGGAATACTCTCAACACCGCATTGTGCTTCTCCGAAGGGCGAAGGACAGACATGCGACTTAGCAGCATCAAAGACCATCACAGAAGGAGGGAAACAAACATTGACTGAACTCTTCTCTGTGCCAGGCACTGAACACACGTTATCTCATTTAATCCTCATCACAACCCCAGGAGGCAGGAATTCTTACCGTCCCTCCCTTCAGAGAAGAAGAAACTGAGGCTTATAAAGGCGAAGGAGCCTGTGTGAGGTTTTTAGACACCAAATGTCCACTGTGTGTGGACATTGCACAGCCTGCTCCTCGTGTTGTCTAATTTAGTCCTCACAACGCTGTCTAAATAGGTAATGGTATTGTCGCTCTCTGACAGGTGAGGACACAGAGGCACAGAGAGATCAAGTAACTTACCCAAGCTAGCACAGCCAGGAGGTGGTGGAAACAGGATTCAAATTCAGGCAGCTTGGTGCCAAACCTGTGTAATTATAACCATGTTACAGCCCCACTGACCATCTCATGCAGGCAGTAAATGGCTCCAAAGCTGTACTCTTTCTGTGACACACTGTGTCGGTACCCTTGTTCCTTGGGGCCTGGGCTGTTTCCCACGGCATTTGTCGTGTGGTTTTACATAAATCATCAGGTGAATATGTGGCAGCTGCACTTTGCAACTGATAAGCGATAAAAGGGAAGCCTCTGTTTCATGACTTCTCACGATCCTGCCCGTGATGGCTGTGAACTCGTCTTAGGGGGACGAGATGGTCTACAAAGACCATCTACAAAGAACATCTTTGGGGGAAATGCTGGGTGATGTCACCTCATCATGGTGACAGAGTGGGTGCTGAGGGGAACCAGGCCTGAGGGGAGTAAATCTGGCTTCATGCCAACATCACTGGGAGACCTTGGGTATGTCCCTTCCCCACTCTGGGCCCTGGTTTCAACTGTGAAATTCAGTGAAAGATGCTAAGATTTTTTTCAGCTTTCAGGTTCTGTGAATTTTCAAGAAATTATAGACATTTTCAAACATGCGCAAAGGTAGGAAATATCATATAATAAGCCCTCGTAGAGTCACAGTCCAGCTTCATCAATCAGCACTGTATGGCGAGTCTAATTCCCTCCCTGCCCCCACACAGTATCCTTCCTCCAGTGGATTTTTTTTAAGCCAATCCCAGACATCATCATCTCATGTCCTCTCTACATATCTCTCTAAAAGATGGCTTAAGAAAACAACCACAGTGCCATTATCATGCTTGACAATTAATAGTAACTCCTTGATATCACTGACTATGGAACTCAGCTATTTAAAACTTTTGTTTGATGATACGGTGAAGGCCACACTGAAGCTTCTAGTATCAGTCATAGCACTTTCAGAACCAGTGGCCAGAGAACAGTCTTAGGATTGTAAGGTCACGCACCGCGCTAAAAAAAGAACAAAACACACATAGACTCTAAACACATAATCCTTTATGCAAAGAGTAGGAACATTTATGGAGAGTCTCTTTGCTGTGTGTCATACCCTGTCCTGTTCTCCCGCCTTTAATCTACTTCCCAAACAGGATCTCAGTGCCAAGCACAGTGCCATCATGTTAGAAAGCTTGTGACCAGACACGGGGAATGAAGAAAAAAAAAAAGAATGGAAAAAAACGTGTTCAATTTAAGCCACCAAAGTAAAAATAAATGGAGATTAACTGCTCTCACCCAGCAACAGAAATAGTTTAAGGCCCCTGTAGAGAGAATGGAAAAGCATTCCCTGAAAATAATGCGTTTTCATTTTGCAGGGGTCTCGTGCCCTCTGCTCAAAAGGTAACAGACCCAAACACTCTTCCCCATGAGAGTTCCATGAAGCCTTACCTCTGAGTCTTTGTACTGGCTGTTCCCTCTGCCCTTCCTCTTCCTCTCCCTGGCTCAGCTCTTCAGGCCTTCGTCCAGGATCTCAGCCCTCCCAGAGCTTTCAGCATTTGTTGCCTGCACTGTTCATCTGTCTGTCAATCTCGCCCTGTCAGTGAGAGGCCTTGTATTGCTGTCTTGAAATGCTATTTCAATCCCTGCATGTTTGTCTTCTTTCCTTAATGCTGCGGCTCCTTGCCCAGGGCCTGCCAACCAGCCAGAGGCATGATGGATTCATCCATTCGTCAAGCCTTCCCTGAGTGCACAGAGCCCTGAGCTCAGGGTTCAGCATTCAGAAGTCACCGAGGCTTGGCCTCTGAGACTTGGTGCTCGTGAAGTTTTCATGCAGTCTCCAGGGTAAGCACCTGTTCCCCAGTTTATAAGCTGACCGACCAGTACATTGCAGGTCAGATTACATGTAAAAGAAGTCTTTCTTCCTCCAAGGATTTTTCAAAAGCGGGCTTAAGGAGTAGCTAATTGAAGAACACTTAGAGAGAGTTTCCTGCTTATGGACATTAATTGTGACAATTTACTTGGCCTGAATTAGCATGAACTCATTGGAGGCCCCTTAACAGGAAGTAAAGCTCATGGGAAGCTATTAACCATTTAGCATTCTCTAAGCCTTAGGGAATGAAATTCCACTTATTGAAGAGCAGAGGGAAGAGGCAGCCTTTATTACAGCTAAAGCATTGTGCTTGGACATTTAGAAAGTTAGAGTCATACCCAGTGTGATAGGAAAGTGTGCACCAAGGAGGTGTGAGCACGCAGATACCAGCCGGGCTGCCCTTGAATGTGTTGATAAATAAAATTAAGTTCGTGGTGAGGACTTTGGCGAAGCCTTGAAAAGGCTTTTCTGGAATGGCAACTCAGACTAGTGTCTGCGGCTGGTGATGGTCCCTGTGGCTGGTTGTGCCTACTTGGCTACTTCCCAGGAGGGAGGAGTGCTTGCTTCTGCGGGTGGGCTGGGGAGAGGGATGTGGAAGGGTCCCTTTACTGGGGGTGAGTGCACTGTCCTCTTTGGGTAGATTATTAATCTGGTCTTGTCTGATGGGAAGGGGCAAGGAAGAGGGGGAACCATAGTGCCCAGGCCACAGGAAATGAGGGCAGGGAGAGGGAGCACGGGGAGTAGCCAAGTGACAGGAGGTGGGGAGGGTGGGGCAGAGTATGCCTCTGTGGGGCAGGGGCACCGGTTCTGAGGATCAGTCCCTGCCTTTTGGCAGCCCCGCCCCTACTTGACCTGGCTGCCTGTGAGAAGCCGTTAGTTTTATTCTGCCTGGGACAGTCTGGTGATGAGTTGCTACACTTTCCAGAGAATGCAAACAGTATATATTCATTGAGACCTGGCCCACCGGTCCTAGACTGGAGCAGGCATGGGCAGGAGCCCTGCAGGAGTCCGGGATAGCTTCCTCTAGACTTGCACGTCCAGATCCTCCCTTGGACTTGCTGTGTCTGTCCTCGGTAGCAGGCTCTGATGCACAGGACTTGGGTGGGCTCTTCAGAGGGTTCTGGGCTGAACCCTCGGCTAGAGCCCCTGGCCTCACTTAGGCAGCCCTAGAGCAGGTTCCGGGAGGCATGTCTCCAGGGAGTTCACTACCCGTCTGGGCGTCTCCTTCCATCTTTGGCTTTGCTCTTGTGTCTTCCACAGTATTTGCTCAATCCCTCCTCTGTGTGGGTCCCTCAGATGTTGAAGGGTTGATTATGCTTCCATCCAAATACTCATGTCATTTCTTGATTAACAGCTATCAAACCAGTCTCTGGGGCAGTCTGAGTTGGGGATGTGCTAAGAAAGAGGAGAACAGAAAAATGAAAATTGACTCTTGTGCTAGGCTAGAGAAAGATATGGGAGAGTAGAAGTATTTCCAAATGCTTTTATATTTTTTTTCTTTTCTGATTACAAAAGTAGTGCTTCTTGCCTATGAACATTTGAAAGCACTGAAAACCCAAAGAAGACAAAAACCTTTCTAATCCCATCTACCGGAGACAACCATTGTTACTATTTTTGTGGGTGTCCCTCTCATTAAACTACAGATTTGACAACTATTTCATTTTCTCTCCCAGTGACAAGATTATTATATTTTTAAGATTTTATTTATTTATTTGAGAGAGCATGAGAGGGGAGAAGGTCAGAGGGAGAAGCAGACTCCCCGTGGAGATGGAATCCCAATGTGGGACTCGATCCCGGGACTCCAGGATCATGACATGAGTGGAAGACAGTAGCTTAACCAACTGAGCCACCCAGGCACCCAGCAAGATTATTTTTTGAATTTCATTAGCGTTAGTGTATGCCATCATTACTGGAAGCTGCCTTCTATCAGTCAGTCCCTGATTGGACGTTGGGACTCAATGGTGATCAGTCTTCCAGAACTTTGAATTACTCTTAGCCATGGAGGAACTGACTGAACTCAGCCTCTCGCCACAGTGTGACCCCACCCACGTGGCCTGACCCTGGCTCACGCCTACTTTTCCAGGTCAGGTTAGTCTCAACAATTTTTGTGTTGACTGGGACCGTGACCTGAACCTGTCCTAGAACTGCTAAGGTCCTGCCTGTACCTGAGAAAAGCTTCTTGAACTTGAGGTCCCACAGCTTTTCAGTTGAGCGTCAGTCCGTGGAGATGGGTGCTGAAATTCCCGGCAAGGCGTGGCTCTTCAGATCTCCTTAGTACCAGAACTGTTCATGCTGAGTGAAATGAGTCAGGCAGAGATAGACAAATACTGTACGATTTCACCTTATGTGGAATTAAGAGACAATACAAATGAGCAAATAAAAAAAAAAGGACAAAAAATCTGGACTCTTAAGTACAGAGAACAAACCTGTTGCCAGAGGAGAGGTGGGGGATGGGGAGGGGAGACAGTGCCCTATCTTCATGAGCTCTGGGAGATGTGGAGTTGTTGAATCATTATACTGTACTCTTGAAACTAATATAACACAGTATGTTGACTCTACTAAAATTAAAGAAAAAAAAAAGTCCCCAAAGCCCAGTAGCCTTGAGCTTTTGTGGTTGGTAGAGGGAGTATGGCTTTCCAAGCTAGGGTGCATGGCTTTCCCACAGGACCTGACTACTCACTTGTTTTGTGACCCTGGGAAGGGGACCAGCTCTGAGCCTCTCGGCCTTTTCCTCCATGAAATGGGGAGACTCAGCCCTCTCCAACCTAACTCACCAAGTTGGAAGGATCAGATGAGACAACGTGGGTCAAAGTGCTCACAAGGAATCAGGCAGACCTATGTTGCATGCGATAATTGGTCTCCCGATAGAACCCTTGGAGAAGGTGCTGACTCAAGCCTCCATTGTTCTCCCAGACAGAGCGGGCTCATTGGCTGCATGAGCTTTGGGGTGAAGTCCCTCCTGACTCCGGACAAGGTGAGCCCCAGGGAAGCTTCTGGAAGGATCATCCCATCAAGGTCAGGGCTAGCACGGCCAGAGCTCTTTGTCTGGAAGCCCTTGGGTGGAGCTTCTGACTCGCCTGCTTCCCGGCCTGAATAACAACACTGTTGATCGTTCCTCCGACCAGGCTTTGGGTCCTTTACTTGGTTGGTGCTTGTCAGAGATCAGTTGTCAGGCAGCTTCAAAGCATTCCAGGGGGGCTCTGGGCCTGGAGTCAGCTACACCAGGACACTGGCAGATCCCTTGGAGTTCTGAGCCCTCCTGGGCTTGTCTTGGAGGAGGAAGGCTAGGGGGTTCTTAATCTTTTAACGTTATCCACTGGCTTTTGTGGTTTTGGGTCGAGCAAGTGTCAGGGAGGGAGGGAGCAGCACCATTGTCTGTGGAGCTTTCCTTCTGGCTGTGTGAGGACTGTGGAATCTTAAGACCCTTCCTCTGGGTACCCAGTTCCTTATCCACCCCTGCAATCCCCACCCTCAACCCCAAACTGGAGGCTTTTGGGCAGGGGAGGCAGAGAGATGTGGTGGCCCTGCTACTTTGTGTCCTGGAGTGGAGTCTGGGGGAGGTGGCTGAGGACCCTTTACCTTGCATGTAGGTCCCAAATATCTTCTCTTGACGGCAGCGCTGGCTTCATTCCCTCTTGGGAATGAAGTCCCCCCATGGGGACTGCTCAGGAGCCTCAGGATGCCTACTTTCTGGCCTCTCCATCCTTCTTTCACTGCCACCCTTCTGTTATGTCAACATTCATTGGGCTCCTACTGTATACAAGGCACAGGGCTAGGCCCATCAGAGAGCCTCTGCACAGCCCAGTGGGGAGGCAGGCAGGCAAGTCGACCGTTGTCCTCCAGGGACAAGAGGCTGTGGGGATTCAGCAGGGGGGAAGACCAGCTCTGCCTGGAGCATCAGGGAGAGCTTCCTGGAGGTGTAGGGATGGGTCAGGGCAGCTGGAGTGTCTGTCTCTGCTAAGATGATGCTCCCGGCAGAGGCTCTCCAGGTGTTTTTTTTTTGGGTGGGGGGAGTACTGGTGGAAGTCTGACCTGGGGCCTCTGCCTCCTCTGTCTGAGCATGTCATGCCTTCCCTTGTGACAGGAAGTCAGCGGCTGGTACTACCTTCTGGGGGAAGACCTGGGCCGGACCAAGCACCTGAAGGTGGCCCGGCGGCGGCTGCGGCCACTGAGAGGTGCGTGGACATCACCTTCATCTTCTGCCTGGACACGCTGTTCTACCCTTGTGTTCTCCCTTCTCTTTCTTCCTGAGTAGTGGCACCAGCCCTGTGTTTTGTGGCATCTGTCACCACTGGCTGCAGTCAAGTCAGGAGTCCGGGGGCTTCTCACGAGCCCCTGCTGGAATGCAGGCTGCAGGCAGCCTTTGCCCACCTTACCTCGTTTTTGTGGTTGGATTTTCCCACGAGAGAACTAGAGGCCTGACCCTATGTGATTCAGCTCCCTCCTCTCTAGCTTATGGAGAACTGGGTTTCAGGAGCTTTCTGCATGGCTCCTCTGTGATCAGGATCCTCCCTGGGTTGCCTCACTGGCCTTGGGGTGTCCACCTTGATAGGTAGGGCAAGGGGGCCCTGCTTGGATTTTGGGTTCCCTTCTGTTCTGTCCTTCTCACACACAGACCCGGCTCCGGATTCCCTGCTGAGCCTGAGCTCAGCCACGCCCACATCTTGGAGGCTGGCAGTGATCTGGACAGACACATGGGCCTGGCACCCTGGCCTTGTCCTCTGGGTGGTCTCTGGAATGGACTCTTATGTGCCAACAGAAATTTTCTGACTCTGATCTGTAATCTTTCAGACACGCTGCTGAGAACGCCAGGAGGTGGGGATACTGAGAAAGGGGAGAAACTCAAGGTAGGTGGGGACAGGCTCCAGCAGGACTGACAGGACTTGGGCCTGGACTCTAACTTGCTCCTGGTCCATCCTTTGGCCCAGGAGATCCCTAAACAGGACTGTTTTTGGTGCCTGAGACTCAGGTTCACTTGGAGCTCGGAAACTCAGTAAGTCATGAATTTTTAAGGGATTATTTTTTATGCTTTTCTCAGGTTACTCATAGTTAGGACTATAGTGGGGAGAGAGCTGGGCCCCGGCCCCTGGAGATGGAAGAGTCTGAATCTTACTGACGTTCAGTCTCTCAAATCCAAGCCTCCCCTTCCCTCCAGGCCCCCTCGGACCACTTGCTTCTTGCGCTGTGGCCGAATCGCCCTCAGCTTAGGCCTGCTTGATGTCAGGGAGCAGCCGTGAGTCGGGACTTGAGACCCATGGGTTCTTACTCCTCTAGGGCTTCAAATTGAGAGAGGAATCTTCATGAAGGAATTTGGGGGCGCTCCCCCAAGTTCATTCTGTCTCTTTATGGGACCTGGTTTTCTCCAACAACCAAGAGAAGGAGAAGCGAACTCTCCGTGACTGAGACACCCCTGTGCCAAGTCCTGCTGGTCCCCTCTTTAACCCTCACTGCCGCCCCTGTGGCAGTTGTTACTTCCCTGTCTCACAGAGGTCAGGTTCAGAGAGGTTAGCTCACTCTCCTGAGTACCCTGAGCCACACAGCCTCCTGCATGAGGTCTGCTTGGGAAGATGCGACGATGGAGGATGATACCTTCCATGAGGTGTCGTATACCCTACAAAGTGTTCTCCCTCTCATCTACTCCGTTCATTCATTCGCTCATCCACTCAGTGTTTACTGAACATTCTCCTGGGCCAGATCCTGTGCTGAGGGGGGTATAGCTGTGAGCAAGTCGGCAGAGCCCGCCCTAGGCAATGTGGCGGCCACTAGCCACCTATGGCCACTGAGCCCTTCAGATGTGGCTGGTGTGACTGAGGGCCTGACTTTTTCATTTTATTCCACTTGAACTAATTCAATTTACCTCATACATGTGTCTTGTCACTACCTTGTTGGACAGCATGGTTATTAAGTTGTTAAAATAACTTGCTGGTTACTGTATTCTGTGGCTTCATTAGAAGCTTAAAACCTTGTTTCAAGGGCACCTGGGTGGCTCAGCGGGTTAAGCATCGAACTCCTGATTTCGGCTCAGGTCATGATCTTGGGGTCATGGAATCAAGTCCCGCATCAGGCTCCACCTGCAGCATGGAACCTGGTTGAGAGTCTCTCTCTCTCTGTCGCCTTCTGTCTGCTTGCAAACACATGCACCTCTCTCTCTCTCAAATGAAGAAATACATCTTTTATTTTTATTTTTATTTATTTTTATTTTTTTATAAAGATTTTATTTATTTATTCAACAGAGAGAGATCACAAGTAGGCAGAGAGGCAGGCAGAGAGGGAGAGGAGGAAGCAGGCTCCCTGCCAAGCAGAGAGCCTGATGCGGGACTCGATCCCAGGACCTGAGATCACGACCCGAGCCGAAGGCAGAGGCTCAACCCACTGAGCCACCCAGGCACCCAAGAAATACATCTTTTAAAGAATCTTCTAGCTTCACTGGAGGAGCTACAAAGATCTTGCTCCCTCTCTCCCTGCTTACCGAGCACAGGGAGGACAGTGACCAGAGAGCATTCATTACTAGTGACTTTCGGGTATGACGTGACATGACATGGACATCAACACCACTAGTTTCCAGGTGGCTTCATTCTGGATCTGCACACAGGCCAGGACCTATGGGCGTGTTGTTCTGAGTCCTGTTTGATCTTCCTGGGCTTACACACTTGGAGATGTCCATAGGACCCAGTACAGTGCGAGTGCTTGTCAGAGGCTTGGTCAGGCTGGGGGAGCGCCTCCCGAGGTCCCTTGCTCAACTCCCCCATTGTGCACATGGGCAGAGGGAGGCCCAGAAACCTGCATGACCTGTCCACTGTCACAGCAACCAAAGCTGGGCTGTACCAAGGGACACTCTGTGGCCCCAAGGACACGAGCAGCTGGGTGGGTTTCCCCAGGGACGGTGAGGTGGGTATAAGGGGTGCTGGGCTCACCAGGAACTGCTCTACGAGGCAGGGAATGAGACTGGGGCTCTGGTCCCAGCTCCACTGTACCCCGCTGTGTGACCTTAACCACTGTGGTCCCCAGCTTCTTGAAGGGTAGATGGTGATTGGAATTCTCTCTTTGATGGGCCTTTAAGGTCTACGTGTCATCAAATACCTGATCAGATGGCCACTGTATGGCCAAGGAAACTGACTTTTAAGTAGCCTGTGAATGGCAGGCTGTTCCGCAGACCCCACAAGTTTTATGGTCTCTGTTTTGAGATGGGATGTCTGTGAGTGCGACCCCCTAAGGCATCCATGAATTCTTCAGACGGTGTTCGTCCCCTGGATTTACTCCCAGGGGACGCTGGGATTTGTAGGGGGAGGTGGCGCTGTTCTAGAGGGGGCCGTGTTTTATGCCTGGGTTCTCTTCCAGCCAGGGGTGTTTGTGAGAACACTGGAATCACAAAGTGGCCCGCGGCGGAGAATGCAGCCAGAACAAAGGCGCCCTCTCCCCGCCGGGGGCCGGGGGAATACTAACTAGTTGACAGGAATTTTAATATAAAACTCTGCCTCTTCCTTGTCATTCTGAGGTTTCAGGAAGCCTTCGGGCTTATCGTGCAGAGGCACACAGCACAGACAGGGCCTGGGGAGGTGAGAGGTGATTTCCTGCCATTCTTCTGCCGGGCGGGCTTCCCAGGGCGGTCATGCCAGGCTGACGGGGCGCAGTGCGGGCTCCCACTGCCGGGGGAGAGCTGGGGTTTTATGGGGCGGCAGCCGAGGCGGGACCCGCAGCCATGAGCCGCCTCAGTGGGCTCTGCAAGGTGTGCTCGGAGCGCCGCTACCGACAGGTGGGTGCTCAGCCCTCTGGGGGTACCCCGGGGGTGCCCGGGGGCGGGGTCAGTGTAGGGGCTCTGAGCAGGCCTTCTCTCCCCTTGAGGCCATCCTTGCTTCTTCCTGCTCCTTGTAGGTTAACTGCAACCTGGGGGGAAGGCTAGAGGCTGGACTGGGCCCAGAGGTCCACCCTTTACCCACGGCCCTTCTCCGGGGGAGAGCTGGGGTTTCTCTGCGGGAGAGCCTGGGGGGTCCAGGCCCCGCCCGGCCTCATCCTAACTGTGGACATGGTGGTGGCCTTGGGGAGATTATCTAGTTGATTTTCTGTTATTTTTGTCTGGGGGCAGTGTGGGTTTTAAAACAAGCATTTCAAGCCTGAGACTGGAAATGGCTGAGCAGCTGGGTTTTGTGTTTTTCTTAACTTTATACTTCCATGAACTTTCTCTCCACCGAATGGGACAGGAATGCCTTGTCCTGCACCGTTTGTGTGGGAGCATGTGTTCCCACGTGTGCTGGTATGCATGTTCATGTGAAGATGGGGTGTTTCTGTGTGTATGTGTGTACACATGACTTCCTCCTCGGTAGCTGTGATGCCTGGAGCCTTCGGCTCCGGAGCCCATCCTCACAGAGGGGGCTCGGCTCTTAGCCTCCAGTGCTGGGATGTGGGGCGGGGGTAGGGGGGAGGAGTGACCATCTCTTGGCTTCAAGGCATTTCTAGAACTGTGTTGGGCACTTTTTCTTATAAATAAGGAAGGGGGTCAGGGAGGGTGAAGGCAGGGGATGCCCAGATTTGGGGACTGTCCAGGCTGATGGCAGCTCAGGAACTGTTCTGATTTTAAAAGTATGAAGAAACCCCTCTGTGTATTGTAATGGCCAAACTGGAAGGTGAGTCCTGACTCCTGCAGACAGGCAGCCTTAGGTCCTAGGGAGATGCCCAGAGTGGCCTCCTGCACTGCGGCTTGCTGCCATTGGGCCCTGGGGCCCTGGAACCCCACCTGTTCTCCCTGGCATCCTCCCTAGCCCTCGGGGCCCCGCCTGTGCTCCCCGCCCCCCTGGAGCCTGGCAGAACAGCTCCCAGGACACCAGCAGCTGGTTGCAGGGGAATGGGGTGGAGAGCTCTGTTTGAGAGGTGGGGAAATGTTTGGTCACCTTGGGCCTGTGGGCCACCAGGCACGGGTCTGGGCAGGGCCTGGGGCTGAAGTTCAAGACAGATCCTAGTCTAGGAACCCACCCTGGGTTTTGAGCACCGGCTTTTGGGTCTTCTTGAGCTGTGCCCTTGAGCTCGTCACTAGATCTCTTTGAGCCTCAGGATCCTCGTCAGAAGAGAAGGGACAGCGGTGTCCAGCCAGGGTGCTGTGGGGGGCACGGAACACTGTGTAAAAAGTGCCTGGTGCAGGGTCTGGGACATACATATAGGACAGGCTCAGGTAGGGAGGGGGATGGAAGCCTGGGTGTGACAGAGGAGCAGAAAGCAGGCATGAGGGCAGAGGTGAGGTACTGGCCTGGGTGAGATCTGGGAGCAGTGACCGTCCCTGCCCTGGACAGGAAAGAGCAGGGACCACCCCCAGGAAGGATAGCCTCTGCCAGGAGCTGCCGAGGTCTCAGAGTCTGGGCTGGGCTGCTCCCCTCACCTCCTGACACTGATGCCCTGGGTCACAGAGGAGGACTGAGAGCTGGGGGCTGCCACTTCCTCTCTTCAGGCTTTGGCTTCCTTCTCTGTGAAATGGGTATATTAAAACCAGTCCTGCATTCCACTCAGGGCGGCAGTGATGGTCCAGTTCTTTGGGCACTCTCCTCTCAATGCAGTGAGTGCTGTGATGGACAGAGTGTAGTCTCCTTCCTTTATGTGGTCCCACCCCTCACACGGAGCCAGAAGGGGAGCTTGCTTCCCGGCCCCCTTCCTCTTCCCTTCCTTCCCAGCCCCCAGCTGACTTGGACCATTGTCTGGGCTGGTTCTTACTGAGGCTGGTACCTTGGAAGGCAGAGGGGGCTCGAGGCCTCAATTCTGCCTGGATAAGGGGACCAGAGTGTAGGAGGAGGAGGCTGTTTTGTGGGAGCACATCTCTTCTCTCCAGGTGCAGCTCTGGGG
>NC_081565.1:19867271-19904645 GCF_022355385.1 Mustela nigripes | reverse complement strand
GAGAGCCCGATGCGGGACTCGATCCCAGGACTCTGAGATCATGACCTGAGCTGAAGGCAGCGGCTTAACCCACTGAGCCACCCAGGCGCCCTGGAGTCCCAGCTTCTGCCTGGGCTAAGGATGGGTTGCGAGGCCCCATGAAGTCCTCCCTGGTCACATGGAGTGGATGGGGCTCCTGACAGCTTCCCTCAGCCTCAGCCTGGGCTTTCCACAGTCACTCCATAGTTTGTTTTTCTTTCTTTCTTTCCATTTTTTTCTCTTCCTGTCTTAGCCGCATGTTTTCCCAGAATTCTTATGGGAACAGGGTATTTTCCTGCCCCCTCCCCCTTCCCCTTGTCTGTCAGATTTCCTGTTTTACAAACTCGCTTTGAATCCAGGCCCAGGGCTGGTGGGAAGCAGGGCCTCAGGGGCCTCCCCAACAGCCTCTGAGGGCCTTGGTCACCCTGCGTCCCCCGGCCTTCCCCTTCCTCATGCCCGGCCTCTGGGACAACTGGTAGGTAAATGCCAGGCGCCCAGCCTTGAAGACAACCTCTAGAGGAAGGAGTCTCCTGACAAGGCCAATGGCCCTTGACCTTTTCCAGCTTGCTGAGCTGTCCTTTTCCTCAACCTGCCTGGGACACCCTCCCTCGTGCCTCACCAGGGTCCCCTCTGTGTCCACTTCTCCTATGGAGTCTCTTGGGACACCAGTGAACCCTTCTTCTGACTTTCCCTCCCCTAGGCTCTGAGCAGCCTAGAATCCCTTGTCGGGCAGTCAGGGCCTGGGCCTTCTGTACCCCACCCACGGCCTGAAAGGCAATGCACAGAGGGCCAGTGTAACAAGGCTGAACTGAACTGAGCCAGCAGACGGCACTGCGCCCTGCTGTTTCCTGCTGCTGGTGGGACGGTGCAGGACTGTCCTCGCGAAGCACTTGCTCGTTTCCAAGCCTGCCATCCAAAGTCAGACACAAAGAACTGTTCCCAGCTCAGTGCTTGTACTTCGCTCCAGTGCATGTTGCATCCTTTGCCTCAGAGAGAGCTGCAGATTCTTGTGGCCCTCTAGGAGCCAGAGATCAAGACCTCGTGCCTCCATACCTCAGCAGAACCTGGCATGCATGCAGTAGGAGTTCGATAATTGCGTGTTACTTGCAAAAGAGATCCAGGTGGCAGGGCCCTTTCAGGGAATTTCTGGAAGTAGGGTTGCGGATCTGCCATGCAGCAGACACTGCAAGGTCAGTGGCTAGTTCAGATTCCACCAGGGGGCCTGTCTGTGCCCTTACCTGCCCCTTCCCCTGGGAGTCCTCCCTCACTGGATGCCTTGAGGCCCCAGCAATGGACTGCCCCAAGAACCTAGCACTTGTTCCCTGACCCTTGTCCTGAGGTTGTATGTGCATCCCCGTCTTCCCTCCCCTGTGCTCTGGGAGGGCAGTACCCAGGTGGACTTTGTCCCTGGGACCTCAGCACAGGGCCAGCCCTGGGCTGATACTCTGTGAACCCTTGGGGGAAAGAAGGAAGGGACGAAGGAGGCAGTGGGTATGGGCAAGGTGGAGGTGGGCAGGTCCAGGGGACTCTTTGGACTGGACCATGTTTCTATGGGGTCTGAGGAAGACGGGGTTTGCCCCGCCAAGGCTCTGTCTGTTCTGAACCCTTCTGCCTCAGCCTGGATTTACCTCTTGAGCTCTCAGCCTTCCTGCTTGGCCCACAACCCAGTGCTTAGGATGCCTCGACCAAGATGGGGAGAGCAAGGGCTGGCCAACCTCCTTCTTGGCTCCAGCTCCCTTAGAAAGGAGGGTAGGTCTGAGCAGGGCCTGTGGGCTTCCCGACCTTGGAGCAGAGGCAGCATCCTTGTGGCATCTGGGAGTAACCGTGCAGGGCTGTGTCCTAGATCACCATCCCGAGGGGGAAGGACGGCTTCGGCTTCACCATCTGCTGTGACTCTCCGGTTCGAGTCCAGGCTGTGGATTCTGGTAAGTGTATCGGCGGATGCCAGCCCTGCTTGACCACCACGTGCCTGGCTTCATGTGGGATCTAAAAGGGGAGCCCCAAACTGGAGTGGTGTTCTGGATTTTCAAAACAAAAGAATAATATTTTTAAATGACCCCAGATGAAACTGAGGTTTATGAAAATATATCCACAATTTTTTTCTTTTTATCAAAATGAAAATAGATTTTTATGTTTTGTTTCCCAATCACATTAAATGGGAACTAAACCTATATTTTCAGTAAGGGCTGCATGGGAAAATGAGAGTCATTTAGGGACTTAATTGGGAATTGGTATTTTATTCTATTCCCAGCCTGATTAACACTTAAAAATAGGTATTCCGTCTGTTATTTTTCACAAAGACTTCTCCTTATTGTGGAGAAGTCAGAGCTTGGTGATCTGGGTTCCCCACCCCCAATTCCCCCGTGCCTGCATACGGACGGGCTCAGGACTGGTGCTCAGTGAACAGTGTTGAAGAAATGAATGAAGTATGGGGCAACAAGAAAGGGTTCTCCAGGGGATGGGAGGCCCTGGGGAGACCGAGGCAGGACAAGACTGGAAGGGCGGACAGCTGAAGAGTGAGTGGGAAAAGGGGTGCCTTCCTCCAAGACCCCTGAGAGCCACCAAGGTTGGCATTTCACAGATGAGGAAATGGAGAGGGCCAGTCTGCCCTGTGGTGAGGTCACTGTGGAAGCCTTGACTCTAGGCCCACGGGAGCCCTTGGGTGGCCTTTCTCTGTCCCTGCAGGAGGTCCGGCGGAGCGGGCAGGCCTGCAGCAGCTGGACACGGTGCTCCAGCTTAACGAGAGGCCTGTGGAGCATTGGAAATGCGTGGAGCTGGCCCATGAGATCCGGTGACAGGGGAGGTGGGGGGCTCCGGGCCTCGGGCTAATGGCACACCTCCCCCCAACCCCGGGCACAAGGCCTCACCCTCCCCTCCTCCACGTGGCTGTGAGCAATTCACTCTGCTCTTCAGGGAACCGTGTCTCAGCCTGCAAATGGAAGGTGCAGGCTCTGAGCACTTCTGCATCCCAGAGCAGACAGTGGGCAAGACACTCTCACGCGGGTCCTGCGGATCCTGCGGTTCCCGTCGCGGCTCCAGTGGCCGCCCTTTCTACTCCAGCTCATTATTCCTGTGACTTCAGAGCTCAGCCTGATGTTTTTTTGTTTTGTTTTGTTTTGTTTGAAGATTTTATTTATTTATTCGACAGACAGAGATCACAAGTAGGCAGAGAGGCAGGCAGAGAGAGAGGAGGAAGCAGGCTCCCCACCAAGCAGAGAGCCCGATACGGGGCTCGATCCCAGGACCCTGGGACCATGACCCGAGCCAAAGGCAGAGGCCTTAACCCACTGAGTCACCCAGGCCCCCCTCAGCCCGTTGGTTGTATCTTCCTTACTATTTCGCAAAGATTTTATTTATTTATTTGACAGAGCGAGATCACAAGTAGGCATAGGGAGGCAGAGAGAGAGAGAGGAGGAAGCAGGCTCCCTGCCGAGCAGAGAGCCCGATGCGGGACTCGATCCCAGGACCCTGAGATCATGACCCGAGCCGAAGGCAGCGGCCCAACCCACTGAGCCACCCAGGCGCCCAGCCCGTTGTTTTTAAAGGGCGGGTAGATGTTGCAAATGTTTCAAGTGCACACTTGAAAAATTATTCTTTAGAATGTTTGGGTCCCCTAAGTTTCGACCCGCTGGGGTGAAACTCTCATGACCATTTTAGGTAGACTTCTAGAATGGCTGGACCGTGGGGTTGCACGGAGGTGGCTGGCTTGCTTGTCCTTGCTTAGACTCTGCCCGTGGCCCACATCACTAGTTGAGTTTGGTACTCTTGTTTAACCTGGCCTTGGCCTTGGGGTCCTTTTCAGCCACTGCCAGTCAGCTAGACTTGACTGGTTAAGTGAGGGACACTTCTGCTGTCTCAAGCTTATCTCCCTTATCTCCCTTCCTGCCCACCCACTAGGGGTCCTCTCCCCTTCCCCACCCCTCTTCTCTGCCCTGTAGGCCCCTGCCCCGGCTGACTTGGCCCAAACTCAACCTCTTGGTGTCACCCCCCCGCCACTGCAGGAGCTGTCCCAGTGAGATCATTCTGCTCGTGTGGCGCATGGTTCCCCAGGTCAAGCCCGGGCCAGACGGCGGGGTCCTGCGACGGGCCTCCTGCAAGTCGACGCATGACCTCCAGTCACCCCCCAACAAGCGGGAGAAGAATTGCACCCATGGGGCCCAGGCACGGCCCGAGCAGCGCCACAGCTGCCACCTAGTGTGTGACAGCTCCGATGGGCTGCTCCTCGGGGGCTGGGAACGCTACACAGAGGTGGCCAAGCGTGGGGGCCAGCATACCCTGCCCGCGCTGTCCCGTGCCACCACCTCCACTGACCCCAACTACATCATCCTGGCCCCACTGAACCCTGGGAGCCAGGTATGGACAGCTGGCTGGAGGAAGGTGAAGGGTATGGGTCCCCGGCCTTGCACAAAGCTGCGAAGGGAGGAGCCTGCACGGGGCTGGAAGGGTTCAGGGAGGAGGCTGGGTATGTGTTAGCTTTGGCTGCTTTTGGGGAGAGAGAGCAGATGGGTCTCTGTGGCCCAGGGCACAACTCCAGGCCCACGGGATGTCACAGGGAGGAAGACTTCACCTCAAAAGGAGGAAGAGCTTCTTGCAGGTCTGTGCTTTGTATACAGAGAGGCATGGGCTGTGGTGAGAAGGGTGCGGCCCCTGTCATGGGTGGGAATGCCGACAGACATGACAGCACAGAGGGTCAAGGAGTACATGCACCAAAACGTTAGTCCCATGGGACACTCTGGGGAAAAAGTGTCCCGAGGTCAAATAAGTTTGAGAAATACCCCAAACTCTCCTCCTCTTCTGGGAGATTCCCAGTGCAGAGTGGCCTTCTCGAGGCTCTGAGGGTGTCTTATGGGAGAGAGTGGTTTAAGCCAGCATTTCCCCAATTCCCTTGACGGTGCCCCCTTCGTGGTTGGGCTGGTAGGGTCCCACAGTGCCACGGATCCCTCGAATGCACTTTGGAACAAGCCACCGTCAAGAAAGTTGGGGACGCCAACTAAGAGTTCCACTAGATGAACATTAAGGCTCTATTCAACTCTAGCATTCTAGAAGATTCTGGGTTGTGTAATACCTCCAAGTACCACCCTCTGCTCCTTAGCCTGAGTGGCTGGGTTTTGTGCCCTGAGATGCTCCCTTCCTGCCTGGTTATCCCTCCCCATTCCTGGAGCTGAGGTGATTCTTGTCTTCTTTTGCAGTTGCTGCGGCCTGTGTACCAGGAGGATGCTATCCCCGAAGGTGGGTCTGTCCTCTGCTGCCATCCCCACCAAGCCCCAGAGAGATGTGAGCTCAGCTGTCAGGATCCCCAGCGCATTGACAGACTCTCTTCCCCCTCCATGTCTGCTCTCCCTCCCTGAACCAGTGTCTCTCCTCCTTGGAACCTGAACTGAGAAGGAAAAAGGAACCTTCCCACAGCAGTCTAGGACATGGTGTTCAGGATTCCGGCATTCGATTGGGACTCATTCCGTTTTACTGAGAAACCAAAATGTGTTAGGTGTCATAGGCCACCCGGTCAGGCCCGCCCAGAAGAGGGGCATGGAGGGCTCAAATCGGAGCTGCGTGATGGTGAACTATCCTTGTCCTCTCACTGAACCTCAGTTCATCTATAAAATGGGGCTGACAGTTCCCACCTCAGAGGGTTGTCTGTAGGGGTAAAGGAGAGACAGGCTGTGAGCAAGAGCGTGTCTACTGAGGGAGGCTACGCAAAAGATAGTTATTTTCGACCTGCAAGGGTGTCTCTGGACTGGTTCTTCTCCTTTGGCCTTTGAATCCTAGCCCTATGTATTAAAAGTCAGGGAGAAAAGCTGAGCTTGAAACCAGGGCCTCCTGAGGATGCCTGAGATCCCAGTCTTGGTTGCTGGAGCTGGTGGGGCATTCCAGAAGGCCCTCCACATGCCTGACGGGGTCCAGCCGACTCAAGTCCAGCTGGTATCTGGAAGGCGGCCACCAGCTTTGCCTGGTGGTCCCATGCTCAAGCCCTTTTTCCAATGCCTACAGAACACCTGGTGACTTCCTTCCTTGAGAGGGGCCTTTTCCCAGCCACTGGCAGACTCACTTCCTTGCCATCCTCCCCATCCGTAGTGTGAAGTCGATGCTGGCTTCGAATGGATACTTGGAAGAGCGCCTATGCCTTTGGTGGGGGGGGGGGGGGGAATAGGGCTCCCATCAGGCTCAGAGCTGCTGATGGAAGGCATCTTCATTCTCTCCAGGGTAGGCCATTTGGATGGATGAGCCTGGTCTTTTGGCAATGCGTCTGTGCTCCTTCTGGAGAGGAGTCTGATAGTTATTCAACACTGAGTTCTTAAAAAGCTTTTAGTCAGCGCATTAGGGCAGAGCCGGGTGTCTCTGCTAAATGGTGACTTCATTAAGGCAGGGCCTAGGCTGGCTCCTTTCTGCAGATCCGGTGCTGGGCCGGGGTGTGGCAGGCAGCAGGTACTCAGAACTTCAGCCGAGTGACCGAGTGAAGGAAAATAACCCTGGCTGGTTGCTGCTGGGGTTTGCAGGCCTGTAGCGGAGCCCCAGAGCTGGAGAGGGCACCACTTTTGGTGGGCTAGTGGAATGGGATTGAGCCCTTCTTGGCCTGACAGATGCCTCCAGAAGTCCGCCCATCCTGGATCCACGTTTTGATTCCCCTCTGAGAATACAGTATTTTTTTTAAATTAAATTAAATTTATTTATTTGACAGAGATCACAAGTAGGCAGAGAGGCAGGCAGAGAGAGAGGAGGGAGCAGGCTCCCTGCTGAGCAGAGAGCCTGATGCAGGACTTGATCCCTGGACCCTGGGATCATGACCTGAGCTGAAGACAGAGGCTTTAACCCACGGAGCCACCTAGGCGCCCTGAGAATATAGTATTAAGTGGACCAAGGACACAGTCATCTAAGCTGTGGAGAGAGGGACAGGTAAGGAGATGTGACCGGGTTAATAACAGTGGTAGCTTTTTGAAGGCATTGTACAAAGAACTTGACCTTCCTTCGTTTATTCTTCATTGGTAATGGCTTTCTTCAGTATGCAAGTGTAGCTTGGCTCTTTATCAGCGATCAAGTCTTCACAGCTCCCAGTCCTGGAGTTCAGAGGAAGGGGTGGAACTGAACCTTCCCTTAAACACACTTGGGGTTCCAGAGTCTGGGGCCGTAACCGCAGTGCCGACTTCTGCCTCCTCCTCTGGCTGGGCCGCCTGGCTTCTGGCAGGGAGGGGTGAGTTGAGCCATCCAGAGTTGACTGGGGTCTGGTGCCCTTCTGAGGCCTCGGGCGTTTGCTGCTTATAGTTGGCATGTTCCCTGGGGCTGCTGGTACCCTCAGCATTGTCCCCGGCCCTGCGAAGGAGCCCAGCCTCAGATTTTCCAGGGCCAGACTGGGATGGCTGCCAGGGCTCACCTCGGGAGCCAGAGCAAAGCCGAGCAATTACTGTGTTTGGTCAGTGGAGCAGGTGTTGTAGCAAAAGGGTTGACGTGGGGGTTTGGACCAGAGGATGTTACGAGGTAGCAGGTGGGAAGCCAAGGAGCTTGACTTCCCAGAGCTCAGTAGCCGGGTTACAACCTGGGCTGGTTTTAAAATAAGATACTCGCAGAAAATCCGTTTTGGAGAGCCACGCCCACTTGCCGCAAGTTATCCAGGGCTGTGTGGAGATGGGGCTCTCGGGCGTGACCACTGCATGGGTTGGATTGATTTTGCTTTATACCCGACATTGGTTGAGTGTCCTTGGGCAGGTCACCCAGCAAGGCTAGGCCTCAGTTGTCTGGTCTATAAAATGGGGTTAAGCACACTTTTCCCACCTGAAGGCACAGGTATGTCGTTCAGCTTATTTATGGCTCTGTAGGCCCAAGGCGTAGATGCTGTGACAGCCCCATGCCGCTGGGCTAGGGGAAGGGAAGATGGGGATTCTTTTCCCAGTCGGAGACTGAACGCACAGGCCCCAGATTTTGGCCTCGGCAAATGGTGCCCTTTAATTTTGATCTGTCTCAGTCCCCTACTTGTCAGTCCTGTGTGGTTTTGCCTTCTCTGGTCTAGGCTTGGTCATGTTCAGTTAGACTATTTAGTTTCAGCTGGACCGTGTGACCTCACTCACGGTATGGTTTGAGCCCCAGCAGCCCTGTCCTCACACTGGCCATGCTGGGTAGATGGTCTGTTAGCTTGGGTTTGTGATAATCCCTTATTCACTCCACTCTTATAAGCCCCTTCCCTTCAGGCCTGTGGTGAGAGCCCCCCCACCAGCCCCAGGGCAGACAAGGTGGCACTGTGTGTTGTCTCCACTTAGCAGTGGGGAAAACTCTGGCTCATAGTGGGAAGGCACCTGTTCAGGTTACATAGCCAGAGTCTGGGGGAGCCAGTGCTCATGTTCATGTGTCTTGTCCAGCTGAAATCCAGGGCAGGTCTGGAGACAAAGGATGGGTTCTTTCAGCAAAGGGGAGAGGGCATGGCAGCAAACACCCCTCTCTGGGACTGGGATCAGGGGCCAGATCAGAGGAGGGGCTGTGGAACTGCTTCCATCCATCTGTCCCTCTGTCCCTGCTCCCTCCCCCAAGACCCAGGGCTCACATTCTTTCTACTCTAAGCCACTCCTTGAAGAGGCAGGAAGTGGTTTGAGTCTTGCCCCAAGATATGGCTGTGATCAGTGGTCACTTGTGATGGGGATCTGACTTGTTTTTCTCACCCGACTTGGTGAGAAGGGGCATGCGGTGGGCGGTAGGCGTGGCAGAGGAAGTAAGTGTGAGATCTTTTGAGCTGAGTTTTTCCTCTGAGGCCAGGACCTCGCGTTGGTGGGGAGCTTCCCAGAGATGTTGCTGGGCGTAGACCACCTGTTCACCCCTGGCTGCCGGGACTCGGGGTGGGGGTGGTGGTGGAAGGAGCCTAGGCCAATTGCCCACCTGGCAGCAGCACACACACACACACACACACACACAGACACACACACACCCCCGGCGCAAAGGCCATCCAGGTATTTGCTGAGTCTGAATGCGATGCACTTGGCCTCCTACCTGCTTGCACCCAAGAATCCCTGATTTTTAGCTACTCTGTGTTTTGCTCCTCTGCCCAGTGGACAGGACCTGATGAAGACCTGCACGCTATCTCTTGTTCAGCGTGGGGGGTGTGTCCAGCAGTGTCCCCTGAAAGAGGAGCCCCTGCTGTGCAGCCTTCTGCTCTCTTCCCTGAAGCATCTCTCTCTCTCTCTCTCTCTCTCTCTCCTTTTTCTGATTAGAATAATGTGTGAGTTGGTGGTTGACCAGAGTGCCTTCTGGCTGGCAGTGAAGCCTGGGATTTTCATACTGTGCGGGGTGCCCGATTCACTTGCTTTTCTGAGTAGAGGAGCCACCACAACAAGTGCCACAATAAGTTAGCAGCTAACCTTTGTTGTGCTCATAGCAGGTCCCAAGGAATTGTTCTAGGGCTTTGCTTGGAGCGTCTCACTGAATTCTCATGGCAACCCACTGAACTCGGTTCTGTTACTGCAGTTGAGGAAACCAAGACTCTAAGAGGGCGAAGGGAGTAGCTGAAGGTCACCAAGCTAGTAAGCAGAGGAGTGGAATCTGGGCACAGCCACATGGCCTCAGAACTGGGGTTCTTTTCCTGGGAACTGGCCCAGTAGGCGCCGCTCCTTATTTTAGACCGACACGGGTGAGCCAGGCTGCCTCACCTCCCACCGCTAATAGAGGGCAGTCTCCAAAACAGCCTGGGAAAGGCCCCTGTCTCCGCTACCGCTGGACCTCCAGTCCCTCTGTTTGTGGGACCCGGAAGGCGAGGGAACCAGTGAGCTGTGCTGGGCATGCAGAGGGAGCCATGGGGCTGGTGGTGGTGTGTCTGACACCCAGGGCCGCCCAGCTGACTGATGTTCTATGTGGGACTGTGGGTCCGGTGAGGTCAGATCCTCTGATTTTTCAAACATGAGAGATTTCCTGATTTTGAAAAGCATGAGGCCAAACTGATAGGTCTGACTTGGGCTCTGAACAGGAGGCGGGGACTGCTGCCTCCACCAGCTGGTGGTTCCCGGCTCCTTCTGAGTCCCGGAGTTGCTTCTCTATGGGTCAGTACCTCCCAGAAGAGTGTGAGGGATTTCCCTGCAGCCTGAGACCCTCCTGAGGCCCCCTTCCCTGTTCAGCACCTCTCGCAGGGCCCGGCATGTGGCACATGCTCAGTAAATGGTGAGAGACCGGCCACGTCTGTGTTCTGTTTCTGCAGGGGGGCTGCCTTTGCATGGAAATGCATCATGGTCCCCCATTTCTGTTCCGCAGAATCTGGCAGTCCCAGTAAAGGGAAGTCCCACACAGGCCTGGGGAAGAAGTCCCGGCTGATGAAGACAGTGCAGACCGTGAAGGGCCGCGCCAACTACCAGAACTGCCCGGTCATGAGGCCGCACACCCCACATTCAAGCTATGGGACCTATGTCACTCTGGCCCCCAAAGTCCTGGTGTTCCCAGTCTTTGTTCAGGTGAGCTAGTGGCTGGTCCCAAGGGCTCCCTTGGGAGACGAGACAGAGGAAAGTCCTTTGCCCCAGGATCATTCCAGAAGATTTCCCTTTGGGGAAAGAAATAACTTTGGGTGCACAGGCTTCTGGGGGTTATCCTGAGGGAGCAGAGGTTCCCAGGGTGAAGATCAGGAGAATGAGGGCAGGGAAGCCGAGCAACGAGGGGCTCTTTTCCCCGATGCCTTTCTCAATTTTCCCTTTCTCTGGGGACAGGGCAGGCACAATACAGCTACTTGTTGGCACTGCCACGGGGCCTGCTTGCTGAGGCTCCTGCTTCATGGCTCATCCAGTGGTTTGCTGTTTGTAAATGACCGAGGGAGAGCCTTGGAGTCTGGCATCTTGTGTGTTCTTCTTGGTCTTAGCCAACAAGTCTGGCCAGTATGAGCTGGTGCCTGAGATTCATTTCGATGCCCCTCTCCTACGCCTCCCTCTGCTCCTCCCTTCCTCCCCGTTTCCAAACCTCTGTGTCTTCCACCCCCAGATGCCATCGGTGTGAACATACAGGTGTCTTGTCTGTGTGCGTGCACACACTTCAGAAGGAAAACCGAACAGCCCCTGTTGTACATTTTCTATCCTTTTTCCTTTTTCAAATGGGAGTTGCAACAGGAACGTTCCCTGCGTCACTAAATACTCTTCCAGCCTTTGATCTGTAGCGGCCACACACGGCTCTAGCTCACGGACATGTATTTATTTAACTAGCTCTCTGTTCAGATAGACTTCTGGCTCCTTCCTTTGCTACTGCAAACAGCTCTGTGATGAAAATCCTTGTGCATGAATTGCCCCTTTGATTATTTTCCTTGGAAGAGAGCCCTGGAACTGACATGACAGGGTCATGGGTCATAAACATGTCAAAGGCTCTTTATATATATTGACAAATGGCTTTCCAGAAAGACCATGTTGGTTGGTCCTCTCATCAGCTACATAGAGGAGACATGGTCCCAGGGGCTTCATTTCTGACCACGCCTTCCTTCTCCATGAAACTCTGGTGGGTGACACCCTTCGCCCCGGACGGCTCCTGCCTTTCTTTTTGTCTCTTCTCTTTCTCAGGACAGGACTGCGAAACTCTTGGCATTCACGTGGGCTCTTTTTCATTTTCCTTTTAAAATCTTTACACAAAATGAAAATTTGTTTTCAGAAAGTTATAACAACATTTAAATTGCAACGTACATAAACCCAAAATGGCTTAATGCATGTACAGGTGAACCAATCATTGTAAAGGTGAACCGGTCATTGTATCTGCTGAGATAAAGCCATAGGCCGTGCTGCCCCTCCAGAGGCCATGTTTCCTCCTGATCCCCGTGCCCTCCTCCCCTCTGGGCCTGCCCATGAGCCCGACTCCTGGATGGTCATCTCCTTGCTTCCCTTTACTTTGACCACCTCTGTGTGCTTTCCTGGGGAACGTATTTTGCTTGGCCTCTTCTGGGGCTTGCTGCTTTAGCCTCACATTCTTGGTGATATCCACCCAGGGGTTTGTGCGTAGTGGACATTATCTTTCTTCCAGAACCTGCTTGGTGTTGGGTACCTAGAAGTCATGTTATAAATACGAATGCCCCCAGGATAAGCCCTGCTGGGTCATCCAGATCCTAGGGAGCTTTCTCTGGGCTGGGCAGGGGGCGGGGGCTCCAGAGCAGACACAGGGTAGGGTGATGGGGTGGGTGAGAAGTTGGGGTGAAAATCGGTCCCTGGGGACTGCTTGCCAGGAAGGAGTCCCTTAATGTAAACGTGTTCTGCGTGGAGAGCAGGGACCAGCCTGACTCTGAAGGGACGGGAGAGACCAAATCTGTCACGAGGCTCTCAGGATCCCTGGCAGTAGGGACTTTCCCCGTGAGGCCAGAATGGGACAGATGGAGGAGAGGGGGGGCTGGAGGGCCCCAGGGCCCAGTGGAGTCGGACTGTAAGCACCTAAACGTGTGGCTGGACTTCCTGCCAGAACATGGCTCTCACGGAGGGGCTTGGTGGGGAAGGTGGCAGCCACAGTTCCACCCAGCACAAGAGCATGTCTTTCTGTTTCCACCTGTGTGTGAGGGGGCGTGTGGGCTCTCGGGCTGGGGGGAGGCTGGAGGCTTCTCTCAGTCGGTCGAGAAGGTTCTCTGTGGCTGGCTCTGGCAAGCTTGCCTCTGCCCCACACTTCATCTCCCCCTGGCCTCTCTGAACTGCCCGCACTGTTTTCAGCCTTTAGATCTCTGTAACCCTGCCCGGACTCTCCTGTTGTCCGAGGAGCTGCTGCTGTACGAGGGGAGGAACAAGGCCATCGAGGTAAGGCTTACTTACACATGTGGTTTCACCAGCATCCGCCAAGCCCCTGCCTTCTCTCTTCCTTGTGGTCTTAGAATTGTACAGTCTCAGGGTAGAAAAATCCTGAAGTCTTCCCCCTCCCTCCCCTGCCATCCCCCTCTTTACCGATTGGCTATCCAGCTTATTCTTGTACATTTCCAGTGATGGGGAACTCACCACCTATCAAAGCTGTTTAGTCCACCTCTGATGGTTAGGACATTTGCCCAGCCCTGCAAGACATCCCATTGTCCCAACTTCCCCTAAGGAGCAGGAGAGGTAGTAATTTACCCCAGCTGTGAGGAATGACTTTGTAGGTAAGAAGATTGGAGCTGTTAGCCAAAGAGAATTTTCTGAAGGAGCATCAGTTACTCAGGTTTTTCCAGGTCTGTATTAACCCAAATCCCAAATCCTTTTCTGAGGAATAAGCCTGTGATTTCTTCTGGGCTCTCACTCTGCCAGCAGAGGCCTGGGCGTGGAGATCATGCCGTTCGGCCTGGGAGCTGGCCTCTGCTTATCTCTAACTAGGGGAATTTCCCTCACCCACACAAGCCCCAGAGCCGGCTCTGGCCTGTGAAATCTTCTTGGAGCAGAAGCTGGAGCCTGGGGATCTGAGTGGCCTGGAGTGGCTGGAGCCTGGGGATCTGGGGGCTTGCTGCTGATCAGGTCAGCTGTGGGGCTTGGCAGAGCTGAGTGGCAGCTTGGGGGTAGAGGAATGATCGGGAAACCCGAGGCAGGAAGCATACAGCCAGTTTCTGCTCTGCTGCTGGCTCACTGTGACATCCCTGTCCTTCCTTCCTCAGTACTCTTATCTGAGCCAGCGCGGGGCGTGTGTCTTTGAGGTAGCTGAGGTTAGTGGCTCACTAAGGGCCTGTTCAGCTTCAGTCTTCTGGGGCCTTATGTGTAGCAGTGGCTAAGCGGGAGGCTGCTTGTGTTTTTTCTCAAAAAGGGGACCAGAAATCTCTCTTTCTCCCTGGGGAGACCACATGCTTATTCCCACCACGCTGGCATTGCTCACTACATTTCTGGACTTCCTCTTGAGGAGCTTTCTTAGGAACCTTGGCATATGTTACTGAGAGAGAAAGACTTCATCTTGGTGAGGGGCATTTGAGTTTTAGGAACAAAAAGTTTCTTGGAGCGGTGCTTGATGAGTAAGTGTGTGATGGAGCTAATTCAGGTGGCCAAGGGTCAGGGAGTGAGGTGTGGCTGCAAATTCCCAAGACCGAGAGGAAGGCAGAAATGGCAGCTCTCCGAAATACACACATCTGTCTAAATTTGCTCCTTTGTTTGTCCTCTCGTCATTAGGTGCTCAGACACTCCGCACACAGTGTGTATTCTCTCGGTGTGGGCACTTTACATAGCAGGTCTTCACTTCGCTCCCACGGCATCCTCACTCCTCACGAGAGGCCCAGTTGTCCCCATTCTACAGATGAGGAAGCTGAGGCTCTGATGAGATTGGCTGGAACCCCAGGGCCTCCCGGCTCATTAGGGGCAGGGCCAGCCTTAGCAGTTGGCTCTTTGGCTTGGAGTTGCTCTCCATGCTGCCTCCGGCGTGTTTGTTGAAAAACGGCCTGGCAAGCCCAGACTGGAGCCATAGCCTGATTATATTTACAATCCATCCCCAAAATCTTTGTTTAGGGGCTCTTCGGAGTCTTAGAACTAAAATATCCTTTTTGAGGACTGAAAGAAGTGATTTGAAAATCCAAGTAAATATATTTCTTTTTCATGAGATACGCTAGGAAGCCAAGGCATGGATCTTGGGGCCTTCAGGTCAAATACATGAACCATTTCAGGAGGGGCTTGGAGAAGTTTGTAGAACCACAGCATTAGTTGGGACCTCCGAAGTCCTGTGTTCCTGTAACTTTCCAGATGATGGTTCCATCCAGGTTTTGATCTGGAAGAGGCCGCCCCTCCAGGCACAGGTTTTGTTACTAGAGAGTGCTAAATTGTCAATTTTCCCTTACCCGTAACAGAAAACTTTATTCCTGGAATGTTCCCCCCTTGTTCTTCCCCTCTCTTCGAGCGTGCTCCAGCTGGCTAATGTCTGTGAGCAGATGCGGTCTCACACTGGGCTGCCCCACGTCACACCCCTCCCAGAAGTCCCACACTTGAGTAACGTGCCCTAAGATCACAGGATTATGGCCTAGCCTCTCTTACACGTTCAAACAATAGCTGTTGAGTATCCACAGGGTAGCCAGGCCCTGAACTCAAGGTCACAGGGGAATTATGGGGCTTAAGATGGACACACCCTTACTTTATGCACTGACTCACTGAGTTTACCATTAACTAAGGCACCAAGGTCTTTTCTGCAAACTCTGCCTTTAGGCAAGATCTCCCGAGGAAGCTTGGTTAGGGCTACTTGGGAGAGGTGAACTTCCAAGTTGCAAAGATTTTCTAACCAAGCAAAACCTTTTACCCTCTGCGAAAGCAGATGTATCCTAGGAGCAGATGTGGGGAAGACACCTGGTGGCTCCCATGGCCTGTTGGGGAAGGCTGCAGGTAACTGGGTGGTGGAGAAGGGTGTCACACCACTGTGGGCTGCTACAGCTCCTTGTGAAGGAAGGCCAGCAGGATGCTGGTGACACAGGAGAGGGGCCCCCCTGGCATGCTTTGCCCCTCTGCCCTGCCTCCATCTGTGTGCCAGCTCTGTCCTTTCCCTGACCCGACCCTTGGGGAAATTCTCTATTCAGGCCTTAATCACTTCCTGTCTAGACCACATTCTCAGCTCTGGGAATTGGGGCCAGAGTGGTGGCCTGGAGCTTTTCTCACCTTGCCCATGGCTCTTCCCCAATGGCTGTCCACCTAGCTCTCTTTGAGCCTGGGACGTTTTTTGACATTTTAGGTTCCTGGCAGACTGTCCCCCCGCCCCGCCCTGCCCCCCTCCAGCTTCCCTATGAGTCTAGAGGTGACTGCCAGATTTCTTTGGAGTGGGAAAGCCTATAGGTTTACATAGAGAATCAACCCCTGAGATCCTTCTCAGCTCTTAGATCATTTTCTACCCTTAGCTTCTTCCCTTAGCTAAGACTTTGGGTCTTCTTTACGTTTCTGTTTTGGTCCCTGCTTGGATTGTTTCACATTCAGGGGCAGGACGGCTGTAGGCATCTTGCTACCCCTTCATATTGGGAGAGCTTTAGGGTCAGCCAGACCTGGGCAATGGTCCCTGGCTGTGTGCCCTTGGACTGGTCACTTAACCTCTCTGAGCTGCAGGACCCGCATGTATAAATGAAGGCAGTGATGTTATTTTTTTTTCTTTTTTTCTCCTTTTTTAAAATTTTTTATTTTATTTTATTTTTTTTAAAGATTTTATTTATTTATTTGACAGAGAGAAATCACAAGTAGATGGAGAGGCAGGCAGAGAGAGAGAGAGGGAAGCAGGCTCTCTGCTGAGCAGAGAGCCCGATGCGGGACTCGATCCCAGGACTCTGAGATCATGACCTGAACCGAAGGCAGCGGCTTAACCCACTGAGCCACCCAGGCGCCCCGGCAGTGATGTTATTTATAAGTCAGAACCCACTGAGCAGAAAGAAAGAACTTAACAGATGGGGGCTTCTTTTAATCCGTGTTGGGTCAGGACTGTGGTTTAGAAGAGGTCCAGAGAGAGTCACTGCCAAGATCCCTCCGAGCCCACAGTTTAGGAGCTCTTGTGTTTGGTCCCCATTGGAAAAGCTAGAGTTTCTGAGAGCCTCCTGCTCAACGACACCCCTGTTGTCTCTGGGGCCCAGCTTCCTTCAAACCTCTGCACTGTGCTCAAGAAGCCAAGGGGTTCTTTGAAAAAAACTTATACATTTTTAAATCACAAAAGTAATAGACTCTCTTGTCATACGATGCAAATGAAACAGAAATGTAGGAAGTGAAATTCTACTCATGAAGAGTGGTATCATAGACATGTAAAAAATGTATACATTTACAGTTTTATTAGACAAAATTGGATTGAGCTGTAAGCATTTTGGCACATTGCGCTCTTTGGCTGTAGATCCTGTTGAGATGCTGTTGAGAACATCCTTATAGTTTCATATTAATTTCATGTGTAATTCATATTACATATCCTTGTAAGTAGAACATTAGAGGTGGGTTTCTTAGGTCACCTGGAACAGTCGGAGAGCTAAATGTCACCATGTTAACTTTCGAAACTGCAGCAACCCTCCCGCACACCCTCCCTGTGGCCTTTGGGGGTGCACGCCGAGCCCTCTGGCTCTGACTCTTACCTCAGAGTAGATGAAGTGTCAGGTTTTGACACCTCAAAGGGAAGTCCACAGAATTAATAACATTTTGTTTTCTTTGGAGACTCTAAAATTGGATTTTATTGCTTTTAACTAAAGGCCACTGCAAGATTTACAAAACAAAGAACAGTGTGATCTTCAGTGGCATTACAAGATCAAGCAGGTTTTTTTTTTTTTTGGCCTGAAACTATGCTAAGCATGCCTGTTGGTTTACCTATAATGTCTAAAAATAGCATTCGCCTTTTATTTTTGGAGCAGCTAGTGGATAAAAGAGATAAAAGTCACACACATGTCCGTTTTGGAGTGTAAGTAACTGGCTTTTTCTCAGGCTGATCATGCATTAATGCAGTTAAAATTATCCTTGAGGAATGTGATAAGAAGACCTTATACTGCTCAATGCTTCCATTCAGTCTGCCCAGGGCTGGTGACAGAAGCCTGTGAGGGACTGGGACAGCGACACTCCCCTATCTCTATAAACAAGAAAACCAAAGCTGAGGGTTCGGGTTCCCTAACCAAGTGTTCATGGCTCCAAGTGGGGAGCCTCAGGACCTCTGACTCCAAGGGCAGTGCTCTTTCAGCAAGACATGTAGAGAAGAATACAAGCAAATGTGCCAACATCCCGCAGCTCAAGGGTGGCGCCCAGCCAGCAGCTCTGGGAAGTCAGAAAGATGGCCTGGCGGGAGGTGGGCGGTGAAGAGGCCTGCAGGGGCCATGTGCCATGGGAGGTGAGGGTCGGATTTTATCCATCTCCCCGCCCCTCCTCCCGCCCACTGTGAAAGTGTAGAAAACACTAGAGCAATAGGGAAGTCCTCATTGCACATCATGTCTCTGTCCTTGGCGGAGGCCACACTAAGAGTCTGATCCTCGTTCTGCCCAAGATGACAAGGTCCCCTTACCCGGACCTCCCGGGGAGGTTGTGGCCACTGGGCTCTGGGCCAGCAGAGCGGCCAGTTCAGTGTGCTCCGTGGTGATGCAGGTGACGCTCTTTGCCTACTCCGACCTGCTGCTCTTCACCAAGGAGGATGAGCCGGGCCGCTGCGACGTCCTGAGGAACCCCCTCTACCTCCAGAGCGTGAAGCTGCAGGAAGGTAAGTGTGTGCCCCAGAGACGCCTGCCTACTTGCCCCGAGTCCCACTCCTCCCAGTGGCATGGATGCCCCGGGGCTTCCAGCCATCAGTGGGGCATCTGAGCATATGCAGTGGGGTCATGTCCGGCCCCCGGGGCTGCGGGGCTCTCGGAGGCCGGCATTCCATGCTAGGCTGTGCAATCTGAGCTTCTCTGGAGGCTTCTGGTCCAGGCAATGTTTCAGGGAGGTGGTGGGGTGGAGCCGGCTGAGCTCAGGCCTCCAACAGACCCATGTCTCCATCTTGGCCCTGCCCACCCCCCAACCTGTGACCTTAGGCACATCTGACTTAACCCCTTTGCCTTTGCTTACGTGTAAGCAGGGCTCCCGGTGTGGGGAAGACAGTTGTACAGATTTGGGAAGGTTGTGTGCAGAGGGCCCGGGCCACGCCAGGTCCCCAACCCCACTCACAGCACACAGCCAGGACCCGAGAGCACCGCTCGTATTCCTCCCAGCTGTGTCGCCCAGGCCAGAGTCCCGGGGAGCAGGGGCAGTGGGAGCCTGAAGACGATGTCCCCTGCAGACTTTCCACGGTGCCTCCTCCGCCGGGGACCGGGAAGCCTGCTGGGAATATCTGCTGAGCGGTTTGGTTTGGCGCCTGAAGTCTCTGCCGAAAGGGGCTTGATTTCCTCTCCCAGATTATGAAAACAACAACAGACCTGTTTGAGCACGGGTGACAGGGGCAGAGAGGAAAATATTACCCAGTGAAAGAATTCTGTTTTGACGGGTTTTGCTCCAGGAAAACTTCCTGCCTGTTTGCGGACCCGTCCCGGGTTCCTGAGTGTTGGGCGCCCCCGCTGTTCTTCCTCCTCAGAAGCCCAGGGAGTGTGAGAACCTCCACTCTGGCTGCCCCACAGGAAGCCACTTATAACTTCTCCTTCTCTGCCTCAAACTTTCTCCTGCCCACTGACCAGGGCGGCTCCTGAGGGGAAAAAGCCAGTCATCTCTCTTGGAGCTGGCCCCTCCTGCAGGGTGGCGGCTAGCAGCCCTTTGAGCAGATGCGGCTCTGACCTTGGCTCCCCGGTGCCCACCCGAGGAGGGGCAGGTGAGAGCTAGAGCGACTCTGCCTGGGGTTTCGCTGCCCCTCCCGGTTTTCCTCAGACCCAGCTTCCCCTGCAGCTGCCGTTCCCCTGTCCCTGCTGCACCCCTGCATGTGTCCTCACACGCACACTCATGCGGTGTAGCCCCTTCCTCTGTGGCCTGCTCACCCCAGCTCAGACAGTCAGGACCCAGGCAGGGGTGGGGCTGATCGGTAACAAGTCCTGACTGATTATGAAAACCGAACCCTTACCCAGTTGTGCTCATCGCCCAGTCTGGGGCCACAAGCCCAGGACCCTCATCTGCTCAGCCTCCTGCTAGAAGGAGGGAGGGGAAAGAAGAGGGACTCCACCTGGCTATGCTTTGTTGGGGGTGGGTATTGGATGGGGGAAGAGAGCTGAGGGTAGTAGCTGGGACTCTGGGCTCAGCTCTGCAGCTAACGCGCTGGGTGACTTCAGCTGGTTCTCTCCCATTCCTGGGCTCTGGTGTCTTGGACCGTGGAAGATGGTTTGGACAAGCCCTTGATGTTCTTTCCCAGCTCTGACACCTCCACATGGACCCTGAGGTTGCTGTGAGATGCTGGACGGTGCCCAAATGTCCTACCTCCTCCCCTTAGAGTGCGGTTGGGGGTGCTCGGCTGGGAATTAGCTGGATCTTCCCCTCCTGGAGCCCTCAGACCCAAGCCTTAAAGTTAGAGTCAGCGTGAGCTCAGCCTTCCACTGGGTGGCGACTGGTCAGAGTGGTGGTGCGGGGCCTGAGGTGTTTCAGAGAAACCTTCCAGATGCTCAGCTCATGTGAGCAATAGCCTTGGGCAGGCATGGCTTCCTGGAGGTGGAGGCCACATCCTCTCTGGGCCAATGGTGGGGTGAGGATGGCCGAGGCCCGTTCTCCTCAGGAGGGATAACCACGGCAACCTGAGCCTCCTGGACTGACACGGGTGTTGGGGCGTATGTGCGAGTAGGCATGTGTCCTGGGTGGGGGATGGTTGGGCGCTGATGCGTTGTCATGCCCTTCCCGGTCAGTGTCAGCCAGCCAACAGCGAATGTGGCTCCTCGGGGACATGGCTCAGTGACACTGAGCAGTCAGGTGCACGTCCCATCCCTGAGATTTTGCTCCAGGCATCGGAGGAACCCCTGCCTCCTCCCCTGAGACAGGCTTGTGGGTCCAGTGTCCCCCTCTGCTGCAGTCAGAGTTGGAGTGGTAGAACCCAGTGTCCTGAGTCCTGGCGCCCGTCTTCCAGCCCATGTCCCTGGCCCCCACAGACACCTGCCGCCGCAGCCAGGGCCTGAGTGAGGGTTTTAAGAGGTACACGTGGGGCCTCCACTGGAGCTTCTCGTGGCAGAATGGTGACTGACAAATGTGGCTCATGCCTCCCAGCTGTGTCCCTTTCAAGTCAGCATGTGGGAAAAGTTCTAGTCTGGGGCAAAGAGGATGGGAATGAGGAGCACACGTGGCCTTTCCTGTGGGCTAGGGCTGGTGAGGGCTTTTCCCCGGAAGGCGAGAATCTACCCCACCCAAGGACCTATGACTCCCGTGTGTGACTTGCCTGAATGGAGCTTAGCTCTGCCGGCCAAGCGTCCTCCTAGGGTCTAGCACGAGGCTCAGAACATTGCCGGTGCCCAGTGAATGTTGCTTGACTGAGTGAATGTGTAACTGACTAGGAGACTAGAAGCGCTGTCCAGCTTGGGAGCTGGAAAGCACCCTTCTCCACGGCTCCCAGCTGCTGGCGGCTACTTAAACCTTAAGCCGGCCCTCCTCCTGCCCAGCATTCCCCCCAGCTTCAGCAGGTCTGAACGGCAGTGTAATGGGAACGGGTGGAGAGCTCGCGCTAACAATTGGGACATCTCCGGTCGTCCGGGGCCCATTGTAGCCTCTTCCTGTCTCTGTCGCCCACTGGCTTTGCTGGTCTTTGTGTTTCTCCCTCCCTGGGTGGCCAGCATCCCGCCCACAGGGTGTCTTCCTGGCCTCTCAGGATGACCTGGAGATGTCCAGCTGATTCTTGGGCTCTCCAGCCACCCTGGGGAGCCAGGTGCGCAGGCTTGGAAACCCAGTGGCTTAGGTCCCAGCTGCTGGAACGCTTGGAGTTAAATTTAGTCAGTTGGCATGTGCTGAGTGCATCCTCAGAGCCCACCTGAAAGCTGGCTGCCAGGTGATAGCAGGGGGAGAGACACGGTCCCATCCCTGCACTCTGGGGGTGTGCAGTTGTGTAAACCGGTGTGAGGGAGGGGGAGCAGAAATGGGACACGGGTCGGAACACAGGCTTTAGAGGCAGCCGTCCTGGGTTCAAATCTCAGCTCTGCCCCTCACTCACTGCAAGCCTGTACAGCTTGTTTTCTCTCCCGGGGTCTCAGTTTCTGCAACTGGAAATGGGAGCAACATGCCTCCTGGCTTGTCACACAGCGTAGGGAAGGCTTGGCCGATGGTTGAGTTTGGGACCTCAGACTAGGCTGGAGAGGGCCCTGGGAACATGACAGAGGGGTCAGACTTAGGTGGGGAAAACATCTCTGGGCATCTGGGACTCTCTCTGCACAGCCCACATTCCTTGGTAGGAAGCAGGGTTCACCCAGGGGCCGGTGACTTCTGTGGAATTTCAAAATGGTGATGGCAGTTGGACTGTTGGATGGAAAACCCAAATGTGGGCTACCTCTGTATCCCTTTTTACTCACCCCACATTTCCACACTCTGGAAAGCCCAGAGCCCAGACTTTGGTCCCAGAAGGGCTCCTAAAAGGGTGAGGTTGCTTGCCTGGCTCAGCCACCTCGTGGCCTGCTGCTCTGCAGCTGTGGCTCCTTCCTGCCACCCTGGGCTCCCGAGGCTTGCTGTCCCTTTGTGAGGCTCCGAGCCATGCTGAGCACTGCCCCCATTCCGTCCTTCTCTCAAGTGCTGCCAGCACAAGGCTGTGACATGGAGCAGATTTCAGGGGCGGTTCGGGGTAGTGCGGGAGGGTGGTGGGCAGGGGGTGTCACAGCCCAGGAAAGTAGTCAAGCAGTCGTCAACCACCCCCTCGCTGTAGGGAATATGTCTGAGTTTCCCCCCAACCTCGGCCTCCTGTCTCCCTGAGGTTCCCCTCTCCTTGGCTTCCCCCCGCCCCTTCTAGAGCCTTCTATTCTCTCACTGCCAGCTTCTAAAACCCACATTTCTGTTATTTTCTCACATAGATCTTTTTGTTTCTCCCTTGGCACTAAGATCTGGTTCCGGAAAGTCAAGGAGACATCCAGTATGTTTTCTTAAACAAAAGAAACCACCTCCCCTTGTCTCCACCCTCAGCAAGGCAAGAAGTTGGCAGAAGCCTCCAAGTGAGAGTTTCTCAAACATGATGGACTTCATAGGTGGGGACTTCTCCCTCCCAACCCTCCTGTAGGTGGGGAGAAGTAGAAGGATTTCTTCTAAGTCCAGAGTGTACCCCCACCCCTGCACTTACTATTGGCCTGTTTTTCTCTGGATCTTGCCAGCACCCCTGGCCCTCGTTTTGTCCAGGGAACTGCCCACGTGCTTGCTCCAGGTTGGGGGCCTGGCTGTCACCCACACGAGGGTCCTCACTCATGACTTTTCTTAGGAATTGGCTTGACCCTCTGTCTCTGTTACTTTTTCACCTTTACTTTACAACACATTTTGGTTTATTGGACCATTTCTTTGATTCCGATGTGTGTTGAGCCCATTTCCTCACATGAATCATGGACGATAACAGCCCGTGTGTCCTAGGGGTTGTGGCAAGGGCTGGGCTTATACACGGACAGCACGGGGCACAGTAAGCGTGTGGGGTTTTCTGCAGGTGGAGTGGTCTTGAAAAGGACTACCTGGCCAGTGAGGTCAACAGCTTGAAACTCAGGAAGTTCCTAACCGTCCCTGGTCTGTGCACAGAAGAATGAGGCCCGGTGGGGAGCCATGCCAGGTTCCGAGGAGCAGCCAGCAGTAGTCAGAGAAGGCGCAGGGCTTCTTCCGCACACTTGCTAGCCGTCGAGCCACACCTTGTGCTTCTGTACCTCGCTGCCTGTGCCCATGCTGTGCCCATGTCCCCCTCCTTTCTTCCCCATCCTTTCTTTCTCCTCCTGCAAGAAGCCTCCTCCGGCAGCCAGGGTCATCTCTTGGTCTGTGCGTTTCCGAAGCAGTCTGAGCAAATACAGCTTCTGTAGCTCTTCTGCCTTCATTCCTCTGCGGGAGGAGCGGGGAGCCTGACGCTCCCGCCCAGCGGCCTCCCAGGTGGGAGGTGAAGAATGAGTGAATTTGGGATTCAAGACCGGGGCTCTAGGAAGACACACCAAGGAGCTGGGCCTGGGCTGGGAAGCCGTCTGTGGGCGACATCGGCCCATGACTGGAGGGGGATCTTGAATCTGTGTCCCTCTGGGTCCCTTAATACAGGGAGCATGGAAAGAGGGAGGCCTCCTGAGATGGACGACAGCTGGCAGTTTGAGGCCCAGAGGTGCTCCTGGATACCTGTCCTGGGGGTGGGACCACAGCATTCCTTGGGTGACACTGACCTGCGGGCCAAGGCCCTATTCGCCACATCGCCATCTGCTTAGTTACTTAGTCGACTTTCCTCCAGCGATTTCCCCGTCCCCTGTGCCTGCCTCTTCCTTCTCCTCCTTCCAGGAGGTACCACCTACAGGCTTCTGGACGAGGCAGCTGGCGGTGCTAGGGCAAGCTGCTTGGTCTCTGGGGCCGACCTTAACTCAAGTCTCACTTTTGTTCCCTCCAAGGTTCTTCAGAAGACCTGAAGTTCTGTGTGCTGTATCTAGCAGAGGTGAGTCCTTGCCTCTAGATCCACAGAGAGCTCTGTGGCCTGGCACTGGTGGGAAGACATTGGTCTGGGTGTAGTGCAGGGCTCTGGGGCCAGGCTCCGTAGCATCTCACACCGTGATCCTGGGCAGGGTTGCTGCCCTGTGAAATGGGGACAGCAGTCCCTGCCTCAGTGCCTCTCATCTCTGTGTGGAGGAGCAGTGGGCACAGAAGGGTCTAGAAGGGGGGATGCCTGGGTGGCTCAGTCAGTGAAGCGTCTGCCTCTGGCTCAGGTCATGATTTTGGGGTCCTAGGATCGAGCCTGTGTCAGACTCCCTGCTCAGCAGGGAGCCTGCGTCTTCCTCCCTCTGCCTGCTGCTCCCCCTGCTTGTGCACATGTGCTCACTCTCTCTCTCTCTGTCAAATAAATAACAAAAATCTTTAAAAAGTGCCTAGAGAGGACAGAAGGACACTGTGATCCCCTACTCAGGAGACCCTGGTCTCCAGCACCTGGCTGAGTCATCGTGAGGGTGTGGCCTGATACCCATGCCTCACCTGATTTACTTGGTTAGAAGTCTCTCTTCTGGAGATTGCCCTGATTCTTGTGCCGGCCCTTCTTCCTCTTTTTCCAGGCAGTCCCACCCATGACCCCTCCTACAGCATCTTTTCAGTATTTTATTTTATTTTTAAAAGATTTTTATTTATTTATTTGACAGACAGAGATGACAAGCAGGTAGAGAGGCAGGCAGAGAGAGAGGGAGAAGCAGGCTCCCTCCTGAGCAGAGAGCCCGACTCTGGGCTCGATCCCAGCACCCTAGGATCATGACCCGAACGGAAGGCAGAGGCTCAATCCACTCAGCCACCCAGGCGCCCCTCGTCAGAATTTTAAAGGGATGGAAGGTAATTGCACCTTTACGTGGGCCCCCTAATGCAGGCTAAAGAAAACATTAAGCATCTGTGTTTGGGGCTGGAAGGATGCCCACTTAGTGTGACTGGTATTCCTGCTTGTCTCGGTCTGATCAGAAGCACATATGGGCAGTGCTATGCTTTTGCTAAACAAAATCAGGCAAACCACTTACTGCCTGATATAGTTTGGGAGATCCCTATCGTCAGACCAAGGGTTTGATCACAGAAGTCTGTGGTGATGAAAAGGCTGAGAGCCACTGAGCCATCCAGACTCTTAAATTTTCAGCAGATTTTCTGTTCCCAGTCTCATGTCTGCTCCTAGGAGCAGGGGCAGTATCTGTTCCAAACAAGGATTCATTAACCCCGTTTCTGTCCTCTGCTTCTGCTTACATCCGTCCCTCCTAACAGTCCTGAGAACTGGCCAGTCTTGTGGGACAAGACACTCTGGGTAGGGCATGGTCTACACTAGCTGGCCAAAAGGAATACACCCTTTTGAGAAGGAGTGTGTATGTCACTTATGACTGAAAATCATTCATCTGGTTCCTGGCCATGAAAAGAGGTGCAGGCCTCCGAGAGAGTCCCCTGTGGGGACCAGATGCCTGGGGGAGAAGACAGAGTTGACCAGTTAGCTTCACGGTAGGGCAGAGAGTTCCAAAGGGCAGTAGGCATTGTCCGAGCTGAGCTGGGGACCTTGGCTGCCCCCTGACCCAAGGGCCAAGAAGGCATTTGATGTCTCCCTCTGCCCCATGTTGGCACTCCTCTACCAGGCCCAGGAAGCAGCTGGCAGAGGCCCTGCAGAGCCAGTGGGGATTCAAGTCCATGGAGCTCTGCAAACAGCCTAGCAGCTGTGAACAAGGCTGGGGAAAGTCAGAGCTTTGGCCCCTCAGCCTTGCCCCTCTGGCTTCCAGTTCTCCCTGGCAGGGCCTGAGATGAAGCTTCAGGTTCTTTAATGCCGGGGAGAGCTTCCTGCCAGCTGGTTTGTGTGGCCCAGAGAAAAGCACTTCTGCTCATTGGCTTCCAGGGACCTGGGACCTCCCGGCTCTCCAAAGACTGCCAAAGGGTATTGATCCCCGGCCTTTTAGTTCAGTTAAAGTGCCAGGAGTTCTGAGCCAGAGGGGCTAGAAGATGCAAGCTCACAGGCAGCCAGAGGCCTCTCTTTTCTCCGTAGAGGCTGTGGGAAGAGGCACATCTGAAACAGGAAGCCAGGGTGCCTGCTTGTCCTGCTTGCCCTGCTGGTTTTGGATCCCAGGGGGAGCCCCAAACTCATGGGACCTTTTGACAAGTGGTGTATCTTCATTGTCTAACACGCAGGTGGCTCCTGGAAAAGAAAGTGAGGCAAGAGAGTCAGGGGTTTGAAGGGTTTTCCGTGAAATCCAGAAAGCCTCAGTTGCCTGGCTGGCCCCAGCTTTGGGTATTTCCCCGCAGTAGGTCCTGGGTGGGATTGTCCTAGGCAGTGCTCGGCCTTGGGGCCTCTGTTCTCCTGGACAGGTGTCCCTCAGTCCCTGCAAAACCAGGGGACCAATACAGCCCCCTGCTACCTTGAGGGCACTGGGGTCCCTGGGACAAAGGGCATGTTGGTCAAGGACCGTTCGCTTAGAATCTGATCCCGCGCTCCATTCATTGAAGAGTCTATGCTCTGGGGTTAGGAAGTCCTAGACTTGCATCTGGCTCTGCCGTTTCCTAACTGAGTGATCTGGGCAAGTCACATACGCTTCTCTGAAACAAGGCTCAAACAGGGCCTACCTGGCAGGGTTGTCGTAATGATTAAATGAGATTCAATAAGATACCCTGACCAAAGCACTTAGCACAGAGTCTGGCACACGGTGAGTGCTCCGTAAATGGGATTATTATTATTGTCAGCTTCATAACGGGGGGAGAGCTTTTCGTATTCATTTATTCTCCATTAGAGACATCACTAATGATTTATTGACCTTTTAAAAAGAAAGCTAAGAGGAATATCTCATGTTCCTTGTAATGTACACACAGAGTTATACAAATGTGGTCAGATTACAGGCTCTGGAGGAGGCAGAAAGCAGACTTTGACTCTCCTTTCCTGAGGTCTCCTGGGGCCGCTGACTTAGCCTCTCCAAGCCCCAGTGTTCTTGTCTGAAAAATGGTTAACAGCTGTGCCTTTCCTTCCTACCTGGGTCGTCAGATCATTTAGAACTAAAAGAGAGGTTCATCAAGGCGAGTGAACAAACAGTAGCAGAAGGGGTTTTGGTTCCTACAAAGATAATACTGGTTCAAGAACGAGGAGGTAAGGCAAGACAGGGTTTTTAAGGAGGCCAGGAAGACCTGGGTTTCTGGTTGGTTTTGAGGATGTTTGAATGCAGAGGCCCAGGCCCAGTACTGGCCCATCAGGAGCCCTGTCTCTGGGTGAGTGATGTGAGGATGCCTTCAAGGCTGCTTAGTGCCTCAGCCCTGGATTCTGGTATGTGAGGGCTCAGTGTGCAGTGGCATCAGAAGCAGTGCCTTAAATCACATGGGGATTAAGAGAGAACATTCATATCGAGCCCTCAGGCAGGCAGTGGGGTCCCTGATTTGGATAGATGTATGCAGATGGGAGTTCAGCTTCCCTGGAGGGAGTTGGTTCTGTGCATTCTCTCTTTACCAGACCAGCCTCCAAAGCACCTAGAGAGAAGCCTGGGGAACAAGGAGCCCCTCAGATGTTTGCCCATCTAGGACAGCCAACCCCTGACCCTTGGCCAGGTCTGGGTTTAGGTCTTTGGTAGCTCAGAAGGCTTCTGGATTCCCTAGCCTTAGGAGGCTTTCTGCTTCAAGCTCTCAGGACCAGAGATTCAGCCTCAAACTCTTCTGCTGAATCAGGTCATATGGTCATCATCCCAGGCAGAGGGAAGTATGATTTTCTAAAAAGAGATTATCCACAGGGTAGGGAAGAGGAAGTGGTTCTTGTGGGTGTCAGTAAAATGGACAGAATCACAGCCTCTACCTGGCAAGGTTGTTGGAAGAAGGGCTGAGACCCCACTGGTGACGCACTTAGTGCTGTGAGGGGTATGGCATGTCGGGGGATGTCTCAAGATGGGGACCCTGGCAGCCCTGTCACTGTGAGGGGAGGCTCTCCTTCTGTCTCGTAGGAAGGGGCCACTGTCCTTGAACACAGAGCAGTGTGGAATAATACGAAACGGTTCCAGCGAGCTCTGTAGCTGCTCTGAGAGCCGCTGCTGGCATTGCTCTTTAAAGGCCTTCATGCTCGGGTTGCTTAGGTCCCAGTCTGCAAGGAGGATCATTCCTGCCAGCCCTCAGCATCCCAGCAGCCTCTGAGGGGGCCTCCTGGGTTTGGGGGAATCAAATCTCAACGGGTGTTTCTGCAAGGCTCTGAGCCTTCCTTCTGCTGCTCACTGGCATTAAGAGGTGGAGGAGGCCCTCAGCCACTCCGAGCCTTGGTTTTCCTCTTCCTTGGATTGGGAGTAACCATCTAAGCCCTCTCTAGCTCTTCATGGGATTGTCAAGGTCAAAACGAGAGCATGGATGGGTGGGAAAATTCTCTTTAAAATGAGTTAGATAAAATGAATTGTTATTAAGGCAGAATTCCTGCTTTGGCACAGAAAGGGAAGAGGAGGTCTGGCTCTGGGAGATTAAGGGATTTGCTGAAGCCGAAAGAGCTAGGTAAAGGCAGGGCCAGCTTTGTGGAGAAATGGCCTTTCTAAGCTGGAAAGGACCAGGGTCCTTGCCTCTCTCCTCACCTGGCAGGGGACCATGATGAGATGGAACACAAGGCCCTCGGGTCAGCTCCCGCCCTAGCTGGCTTCCCTCCGGGGAATCTTGGGGTCTTTTTTGCTGGGCTTGTCCTTCCCCTGTAGTGGGCTGGGGGTTCGGAGAAGTGGAGGAATCTGTTGTTAAGTGGGAGGATTTCCTCCCCATATCCGCCCAGTTCCCTGAAGCTAAGGAGAGGCGATTTCTTCCCTCCGATGCATTTAGGAAGATCTGCTTCTGAGCACTTTGGGGCAGGAGAGGAGTGGCTGGTGCTCTGGGAACACTTAGCATGGGAGCCGGCCCCGCCCCAAGAGTGGCATCCCTGAGGGTTGGCGGGGTAGTGGCAGAATTGAGACTGTTGCAGTTGGTAGTTGATGTTGCTGGTAACCCTCTCAGCTCAGAGCTCTCACATGTGCTGTTCCTTCTGCCTGGAACAGTTTCTCCCAAGCGCTTGCCTTGCTGGCCTTTAGTATTCCAGCCTTCACCTAAGAGCTGCCCCTGTAGAGAGGCCTTCTCTGACCACCAGGCTCAAGCAGCACCTCTCCCTTTGGGCCTTTTCCCAATTAGTAATGATATTATTTCATTGTTTATGGGTTTATTGTCTCTGCCCCAACCTGAGTGCCAGAGCTCAGTCTCTCTTATTTGCTTCTTCATATCCAGGACCTAGTAGAGTCCCTGACATGCAGCAGGCACTCAATAAATATTTATTAAATGAGCAAAGTGTGGCATGATAACAACGGTAGCTGCTGTTTGTTGAGGCCTCCGATTGTTCTCCTGACTTACCTGCTCACGAGCTCTGAGAGGGGGTGATGTCGTTACCACAGGCCTTCCCACTTGACAGCCTTTCCTGAGGTCCACAGGTAGGAAGTGGCAAAGCTGGAATTCAAGCCAGGCCTGTCCAACTGCAAAATGAGGAAGGACTGCATAGAAACACTGTCTTTTTCTCAGTTCCAAGCCATCCAGCTCCTGCTCTCAGCTCCCTGGCTGAGCTCATGTAATCACAGCCCTGTGAGGTTATAATCAAATTCCAGTGGAGTCGGAAAGAGCCTGCAGTCCCCTGACCAGAGTGTTCTAGAGTGCATGATAGCCCTGGGCCTGCTCGGCTGCCTCCAAACCCACCCCCACCCTGCCCCCCCAACATGTTCCAGCTCCCCAGGGCCACCTCCCTGGGTCTCGGCAGCGCCCTGATGCTTGTGCCAAAGCTGGCCTGGCTTTGACCTCATCCCGGAAGTCTCTCCAGGAGCCAGAGCTTACTGAGGCCATTACTTGCCAAGGACTGTGCTGGGTCCAGATGGAAAAGGCCTTCCTGGAAGGATTTTCTAGTCTAGTTGGGGGGATGAGATGGCACTTGACAAGGTTAGATGGCAAAGCGGGATGGGAATGACAGCAGTGGCCGTGCTGGTGTCTGTCCTTGCACTTGGCTGGGTTGAAAGACCCCAGGTCGGGTCGGACCCAGCTCCTGTGCCAGGCACTGGTGTGGCCACGTGACTATGCCTGCCAAAGACTTCCTGAAGGGACCTGAGTTTCTGTTTGAGTTCTGTTGTTATATCTGTCCAACTGTCCATCTAACCTGGGCTTTGTGATCAGATCCTGTGCCACGGTCGGGGGGAGGGGGGCTTTGTGAGCGGGAGGTGGGGTCCTGACTCCACAGGGCATCAGAGGGCTGGAGACCTTGGCCCTCTGGGTCCCCCATGTGTTCCCCCAGCTGCCGCCTTGTGCTGCCTGTCCCCGGGGGTGACCTCACCATTTCTGTCCTGTGGCTCTCCACAGGCCTCCACTGTGTTGGGAACTAACGCCTCCCCCCACACACAACCCGCGGGCGCACACCGCGCGCTCGCCAGCTGGCCCCCTATCCAGCTTCCCTGCTCCTCGGGCTGCCTCGATGTCACTGGGGATTAGTGTGCATTTGCGGCTTTTAGCTGGCCCTCCCCTCCCTGCTGCAGCCTCACCCTCTGGAATCCGGGGACGGGCTTGGGCCTGGGAGCCCCCGAACCAGGGAGCAGCCCTGACCATCCTCTCCTCTGTTTGCCCTGACGTCAGAAGGCAGAGTGCTTATTCACTTTGGAAGCGCACTCACAGGAGCAGAAGAAGAGAGTGTGCTGGTGCCTGTCGGAGAACATCGCTAAGCAGCAACAGCTCATGGCTTCACCCCCCGAGCGCAAGGTAAGGGCCTTGCTGGTGGCCGTGGGCCTGGCTGCCTGGCCTCCCCTCCCTAGCCCGGACCCTCAAGCCTCTGCATTGAGCCTGGGACCAGCTCCAGCTTAGGACTTGGACTTGAGCAACAAGCTCTTGGCAGGGAGGCCGGTGCTTGAATTTCTCTCCCTCTTGGCATGTCACGGGGTCCACTGAGTGGGTTCCGCTTGGCTCAGGTAGAACAACGGCGCCTAAGGGAGCATGGCCATCGCTTCTCGGCTCCATTAGATGGTTTGCCTCCGGCCAGGTTGAATTGGGGTTGGCCTTCTGCTGCCGCCTGGCAGGGAGGCCCCCTCTGCCACAGGGTATGTCGTGCCTAGGGGTAGCGCACTGAATGTTTGATGCTGGCCAAGGGCTAGTACCATTGGGAGGCGATGTCCACAGTGGAAGCTGTTCTGGTTTGATGCAGGCCCTGGCCAAGTGGAGCCGAGTAGAGTTGGCTGGGGATGAGGGGCCCGCCAGCTGGAGCATCGGGGAAGATTAGAGCCTCCCTGCTAGGGCTGACTAGAGATGGGTGCCCCAAAGCCGGTCCAGTGCCTGTGGAGGGGATGGGAGCCAGGTCATGGCCTTCCTCTTTGTCAGCCGGAGGCCAGCCACCGGGCACAGATGTATTTCCCCTTTGTGAATCACGCAGGTGACTTCTCTCTACTGAAAGTGTTGGCCATTTGGGGGTTTGGTGTGGTTGGCTGCGGAAGGATCTGAGTGGGTGGTCCGCTGGCTCGGGGCGAGAGGATGAGCCAGTAAAGCTGGCGGCTGGGTCTTCTTCCCCATGCGTTTGGCGGGCTCACAGCGGGGGCTGCCGGGACGGGCCTGCTGTGGACAGGGGGCTTCTGGGCAGCCGCGCCTGGTGTGGCGGCAGATAGCAGCCCTGCGGCTATTCCCTCATGAAGGAACAGTCTGAGAATTTGGTCATCTCAGACTTAGAAGTTATTTTGTTTTATACCAGCCAGAGACAAGAGTAACTTGATGAAGGGGGACAGTGGGAAGAGCATGGACTTCGACTCACGCTCTGCCACTGGCTGACAAGTCACTTGACCTTGGGCAAGTCTCGCTACTGCTCAACGCTTTGGTGTCCCCATCTGGGAACAACAGTTCCTCCTTCAAAGGGTTGCTGGGAGAGGGAAATGAGATGGTACAGATGCAGTTCCTGGCACAGTGCCTGGCACGCAGTGGACGCTTGCTCAAGCACAGCGGTGGGGACTGCACTGCCGTGCTCCCCACCCCAGCCAGCTCCTTGTTGCTACTCTCCCATTGTCAGGCTCTTCTGCTGATCCGAGACCTGTCGATGACGCTGTAGGCTGCCTGGTATCCTTGATCCCAGCTTGGTCATGGTCAGAAACCACCATTCTCTGCTCTGGGGCAGTCCCTGGGATGATTCATGGTTGAACTCATGCCTCCCTCCCCCAGCTTTCTTATATTTTGGGTTTAGCTCCTTCTGGTGGGTGACGGGGAAGAATTCTTTCTGCCTCAACTTCAGTGTTTGCAGACAGTGTGTTGACAACTGTCTTCTTGGTGCCTGGGGTGGTCTCTCCATCTCCGGTTGGGAGGGCAGTGTGAGTGGCTGAAGGTAGTCCGAGTTTCTGAGACAGGCTCTGGGCCCTGCCGGCTGTGGATTTGGCTGGTGGACACTGGAAGGACCCCAGAGTTTAGGGCCCAGCTTTTGGGCCATGCCAAGACCTATGGGTGCCCTGGGCTGGCAACAGTTAGAAAACTTTTCAAATCAAAACTCTTTAAATGTGTGTTTACTGGAGCAGCTGTGTGTTGGGGGGAGAAGGGTAAAGAAAGAGCACTGGGACAACCTCAGAACTGCCCCCTTGCCTGAGAACTAAACCCTGCAGTAGCCCTGCACAACCCATGCCCATCATCCTAAGAAGGGAGTTATGGAAGCACCTTCTGTTAGGCAGGAAGCCCCCTTGGGGTCTCAGGCCCAACCTCCCCCACCACACACACTTGAAGAGTCTTAGCAACTTACTCCTTCTGGTCCATTACAAAAAGCTCCCCGAGAAAAATTCTGGTAAATATGATTTTCTCCAGGCCAATGGAGTTCCAGGAGCACTCTACCAACCTTAACAACTTGGCCTGGTGGCCATCCAGCCGGCCCACTGGTCAACCACCTGCACTCAGGTCCACCAGGTCCTGGCATCCTCAGAGGTGACCAGGAACATCTTTGCCAAGGGCTAGGCTACAGCCTTTCTGCTAAGGTTGCTGACCTCCAGGGAGAGAGAAGAGGGAAGGCCAGGCAGAGCTTAGGCCCCAGCTTCTTGCTTTTCAGGCAGAGAGAGTCCTGCTTGATTAATTTGTCCTGAGTAGCATGCCTTTATTTATTTATTTATTTTAAATGCCTTTTCTTTACTCCTCCTGAGAATGCTCCGCCTTCCGCCTTCCTCAGCAAAAGGGCAGCCTTTGCCCAGGCTGCTCCCTGCCCCACCCCAGATGCCTCTCTGGGGAGAGAAGGGTTTGCAGGGGGTACTCCCCGGAGTCCCATGCTGCCCCTTCTCCACCCTGTTCAACTGTGTTTGCTGATCCCTTGGAAGGGGGGGACTCTTCATACACCTCGAGGAACATGAAGTTCTTCCCAAGCTTGTAAACCGTAAATGGGACGTCCTGAACATGAAATGCTTGTTGGGAAAGGCAGAGGGCGGTGGAAGAAGATGGATTCCAAGAACAACAGAGAGACCGATGGGCCACCACCTGTGTGTGACCTCTGCAGCAGTTTCCTCAGTGGTCCTCCTCGTGCATTGGTCAGGTGGCTCTTTCTAGCTCTTTGAACTTTGGGATGGTCTTGAAAGCTTCCCAGGGAAGATTATCATGGAGGGCCTGGGAGTATGCAGTCTCCATGAGGGAACCCTATCCTCTAGATTTCCATAGGACTGGATTGCCCATGAACTCTAATGCCTGTAGGGGCTGGGTCTGTTGGGGCAGTCACAGGCTTTCTGTGCTGTCCCTAGAGCACCTGTGGGTTGCAGCTGGGGTTGGGGCCCTCCACTGGGGCAGTGTGGACACAACGAGGCAGGCAGTGTCCAGCCTGTACCCCTTCTCTGGGGGCTCTTATGCCTTTCTCCAGCTCCCTTGGAGCTGCCTGCAGTTAGGGAAGAGGCTGCCCTGGGTCACCCATGTGAGCTCTCCTTCTCTCTGTACAATTAAGACCCAGCTTCCTTCTGCTCCCCACACCTTCTTTCTCATCAGAACTCTCCCTCCTTACTTCAGTATGGATTCCTAGAGGGAGCCTGCCTTTCTTCTGCCTTGGATAACTTTCACTAGACTGCCCCCCATGGGGAGGGAAGCTGGGATGCTTCTAATTTAGAATAACTCACAGGTAGTCCTGCCTGGGGCCAACAGGGGCAAATAGGTGCATCTTTCTTTGGTTATTCAATCAAACACACAAAACAGATGACTCCTCGGTGTCAGACACTGGGTTAGGTCCTTTGGGGTCCCAGAGATGGATGGGACCTGTCCTATGGAACTTTCCTTTCACTGGGCAGAGGTGACTAGGAATGGCAAGCCACAGTTTAAAGGTGAGCCTGTTGGGGTCCTGAGAGCCATCTGGAGGGGTCCAGGCCGCACATTCAGCGTCCACTTTGGGAACCTCCTCTGAGCCCCCGCCACACACACAGCACAGGCCTGGGTCAGGGGAAGCCTCTGAGGAGAGCAGGCTGCTGATGGCCATCAGGTAGGAGAGGGGTGCAGGGCAGCAGGAACAGCTCCGTTCTCGGGGTGCACCCCGGACTCCACGGTGGGAATGCACAGATGGATCCGCCACGCTCTTGCCTTGCAAGATCGCAGTCCAGGGGCAGAGACAGATATGCCAACAGACTGCTCAGAAATAATCCTGCAAGTGATATGGGAGGCATAAACAGACCACCCTATGAGCTCAGGAGAGGCACCAAGCCTCGCTGAGACTCAGTGTTTTCGTCAGGAAAGTGGACGGATTGACAGGGTTCTCAGGACGATTAAGCTCGAGTCATGTGCACACAAGAAGAGCTCTGTGAACTAGCCGCTCTTGTTCTCGCTTGAAAGCTATGTTTATATAGGAAGATTCGTCTAGTGGCCTTGCTTATTGAAGCTGAACGCTGCTGCTCTGAGCACATGGGATGTGTGCTCCAGGTCACTGCCTGCTAACCAGCTGCTGTATTTTGGGGCCCAGGCAGGGAAACTGAGGCCTCCCGAGTCTCCTCTGGCTCTGAGCCTTCTCCCAGATGGGACGCCTTGTCATCTCCACTGGTCAGCTAGAGCGGGACCAGGGAGATGCCAGGGTCTGTCCAAGCACCTTAGGAAGGAACAGGGGCAGGTCTTGGAGACAGGCAGCCCCGGCCTGAGTAGGCAGCGAGCTAATTCCAGTTCTGTCTGGTTCCACAGAAACTCCACCCCTATGGCTCCCTCCAGCAGGAGATGGGGGCGGCCAACTCAACCAATGCTACCCAGGATAGAAGCTTTACCTCATCAGGACAGACTCTGATTGGCTGAGCAAACCCAAGGGCGGGACTCTGCTTCTGGCAACTTAACCCTTTCTTGGGCATCCCCTACCACACAGTAACCTCACCTCAACTGGACCCAAAACGGAGGACCAAGATGGTGGGCCTAGGGTCATCTGAAGGGAGTGGCCCCACGGGTGTGTGTGTGGACTGGCTTCAGAAGGACCACAGTGGTGTGAGAGGCTCTGTGGGCACATGCCGACTGGCATCAGAAAGTCCCAGAGGGAGAGGACTCCCAACTTTTTCTCTACGACGAGAAAGGAGAAGAAAGAGCATCTGGGCTTCCCGTGGTGCTGGTGCCTCCTTTGGGGGCAAAGGAGAGGTTGGCGGAGGTCAGCCCTGCTGGAGAGCAATGTCATCAGCCTCCACTGCCAGAAGACGTCTTGACGCAATCACTTCTTCATCTGTTCTCATTCATTCACTCCTTCATCCGGCAGATATTTGGGGGCCATCTACTTTATGCCAGGCTCTAGGCTAGGACCTGGGGATTCTGTGGAGAAGGAGGTGGATATGGTCTCTGCTCTTATCAAGATACCAGTCCTAGAAGGGGAGTGAGCGTTAAATAGATACACACACACACACACACACACACGCACGCACACACATGCGTGCACAAGATGACAAACTGATCATCCATGAAGAAAAGGATTCCCTTAAGAGAGAATATTATTTAGATTGCTATGGGGGGTGGGGTCAGTGGGTAGGGATAATAACTTTTAAGTTGAGACCTGCAGGCCAGAAAGGAGTTAGCCAGTCAAGGATTTTGGAAGCAGTGTTCCAGGCAAATGGAACAGCCTGGGGACAGTACCTGAGACGGGAAAGACCTTGGCCTGCTGGGGCCAGCAAAGGCTAGTGTGGCGGGAGCTGCGTGACGAGGCAGACCAGGAGGGTGGGTGGGACCAGATCACGCAGGGCCATGGTGGTTAATGTTTTGCTGATGTCACTCTACATACAGGGGGAAGCCACTGAAGGCTTTCAAGAGAGGGACAGGCTCAGGTAGAAGAGCCTGAGAGCAGAGAGCCCAAGGAGGCACCCAGGTGGTCTAAAGGGATCAGTTAAGGGGTCCGTTCAGTCTTCTGGGTGAAGAGCTGTGGTGGCGTGTCCTGGATAGTCTGGGGAGGTAGATATGTGACTTTCCAGACCTTGGGATACAGTGGAGGCTCTGGGCCGCGAGGAGAGAATTCCCTGGCCCCCATCCGCCTTTGTTCTCCTCTACTTTGTCTTGTTCTCTCAGTGATGCAATTGAGCCCTGGAGCCTTCCTCACAGAGCCTCCTTCTGGCTGGGCCTGGGTGGGCAAAGTGCTGAGTTCTAGCAATGGCTGTGGAAGGTGGGAACAGCTGGGACTTCGCCTGGCCCAGGTGGGAAGGTTCACAGCCCCCAGGCCTCAGTAGAGATTGCCCATCCTGTGCTGAATGGTCCAACAGGAAGTTGGGACACAGTCCTCTAGAAACAGATTTGGTTTGCTTTCTGCAGAGCTCCCAAGGTTCAGGGACTGGGGCTAGGTGTGGCTCAGCTAAAGGAAGACCAGTTGGGGGTGAGTGATTAGAGCTCAGCCTGGTCACGGCCTGGAGCTCAGGCTTGTACAGCTCTCCTACCCTTCTCTAACTGCCAAGACCTAGAGGGAGGGAAGTCAGAGGTCACAGGTCTGAGTAATACAGGTCGGACACAAAAGGTATATGTAGGACCACAATCACTTGCATAGAAAAACGGGATCAAAGAAGCTGGAGAGATGGCTCAGGCCAGAGAAGCCCCTGGACCTTGGATGGTCTCTGCGTCATGTCCTGTAAGAGCTCAGTGTCTTTAGAGAGGGCTCTTGTGCCTGGTGAGGTTGTTTAGCTGCCGTGGCCACTTGAACTCTACGAAGGATGGTCCAGAAGGGAATGCTATGTCCCTCACCTCCCATGTAGGCAAGATCAGACACTTCTTGAAGAGGGGATGGCATGTATCTGCCAGTGACCGTGCCGATGTCCCAGCCCAGCAGGGGAACAGGCTGGGCCTCGCGGCCTGGCAATACCCGTGTCTAGGGGCCTAGACTCCGCCTGCAGGGTTCATTCTGAGAGGCTGAGCAGCTGCCTCAGCAGAGACAGCAAGCTGCACTTGGATTTCATTTGATTCCCTTATAAAATAACATTAAGGGGAATGTGAGGCCCGGGAGGATCGCCTGTCTGGAAAGGCAGCAAGCTCGACTCCCCAGGACCTGGTGACCAACCTCCGCCCCCCCCCCCCCCCCCCCCCCCCCCCCCCCCCCCCC